>NC_136502.1:68729644-68747144 GCF_053919585.1 Euprymna scolopes
AAAAACAAACGACAGAAGACCAAACAGGTCAAAAAAAACTTATTTTTCAGTGACGAAAATTTCAATGCATTATTAACGCTGAGGCTGGCCAGTACCAGATGGGTGACCATTTGTATGAATTTGGTTTTTAATGTGTATGTGTGTGGGGGTCAGACTCCCCAAAATGGGGGGGGGCAATAAAAAAAAATATTTCAGCGCGTTTGGTCCACTGTAGTCGAAAGGCGGCAAATATTTTCAAACGGGATCGAAAAAGATGATATTTTTAACAAAATGGGCACAATATTTATCTATTTTTTTTGTATCGATTCTTCAAAGCATGCCCGGTTTAATAATGGTCATGCATTATTCGGCTCGCTAAAAAAAATTGTTTATTTATTTATCAAAGATTTTAAAATTGCTTTTTTCGTATAAATATTAAAAAATATTTTTGTTGTTTTGCTTAACTTAAATTAATTATTTTACTTAACATATTCACTGAATTTCACACTTCAAAACTCAAAAGCGGGATAATTAAACACAATCGAATTTCTGATAATTCAGACGTCAAAATAAGGTATGCAAACAATTTCTTCTTTTTTTAATCTATAATTCTGTCCCTTACAACAAGACAATATGTTTTGTTCAGTTTCAGATGATTATTTTAAGCATATTTGGAACCCCCTTCAAAACAAGGGGGGGTTTGTAAGCAAATATATATATATATATATATATATATATATATATATATATATATATATATATCGTTTATGAAAAATAAGTAGACTGTTATAAAGTTCATTCTTCTCTTAATGATCTCTGAAAATTTCGTATTGATTGGATAATTACCTGATTTTTGGTAGATTTTTAAAAAGACGGTCCGTCAAAAAGTACTTACCTGCCCCCCCCCCCTGTTTTGGCGGTGCCTACATTATATTATTAAGCTTGAATACCGGTTTGCAGAGTTAAAAGTGAGTTTGTGACAGGGATCGAATCCTTTGGCCGGTAGTAATTATGATTTTCTACACTGATGATTGCGTAATCATGAAACACTAACGTCTGTAGGTGAAAATAATTTATATTCATTTATAAAAATATTATTATAAGCCCTTTGTAGCTATGACTGAGCCTCTTCAAGAAAGTTATAAAAAGCTGCGAACCAATGTTCCGGCGTCCGGTGTTGAAAAGCTTTGTATATTAGTTCGCTTGCCTCAACATTATATGTATGGAGCTGAATTCTCTCTTCTTTCCACTAACAATTCTTGTTCACCGAGGAGCTAAATACCAAACTGCAGAGTCAAAGATAATTTTGTGACTCGGTTCGAATCCTTGGACTTGCAGTAATTATCGCTTTCTACACTGATTATTGCGTAAGAATGAAACACTAGTGCCCATAAGTAAAAATAGTATGTATTTCTAATATATACACCTATCTGTATACCTGAACGGTTGAGTCTGTTTTTCTCGATCTGACACTGGTCATATATATATATATATATATATATATATATATATATATATATATATATATATATACATATATATATATATATATATATATATATATATATATATATATATATATATGATCTGTCGAGAACTGGTGTGTCAACGCGATTATGCCGTATATAAGCAACGCTGAGCCTGGTTAGTACCAGCTGGGTGATCATTTGGGAATTCTAGGCGCTGTATGTGCTCTCTCCGCTTATCTCGGCATTTATTTCCATTCGTCCTGTACATGCACTTCACTTGCCACTGGTATTTAACAATGTCGATTCAGGAGAGCTATAGTTGGGGATTGTGCACCCCCTGCCACAAGAACTTTACGTGCAGGCACCACTTTCGTGGGTATCAATAGTCTGTTAAAGACTGAAGGAGCATATATATATATATATATACATATATATATATGCATACATATATATATATATATATATATATATATATATATATATATATAAGTGTAAGCCATTTTGAGTTTCAGAACAGTTTCAGATGGTTCGCTGTTACACACAAGTCCTGGGAGGTGACTTGTTTGTAGTAGACAGTTCCACAGAACAAAATATTCTTTCCGTGTCGAAACCCGGGAAAAGAACATTCGAAATTGCTCCAGAAAAGGTTTAATATTTATGAAGCAATTCTGGTTTTTGATTGGTTGGTAACAGAACGGGAATTAATTTGATTCGTCAGTTCTTAGCAGCATCGTTTATAAATAGAATCGTCCGACTGTGTGGGATCATACCCCAGTAATCCCATTACAACACTTTTGTGATGGGATGTGTCTCCTAGCGGCTTCGGCTGCATGGAGACAGGGTAGTACCAGTCAAGGATTCGTCACTTGACACTTAGCCCAACAGGTGAGGGGCCGGGAACCGGCCAGCACCTGTTGGACTGAGGTACACCGCCTGGGTAATACCTAGGAGGTCCACCCTCCCAGGCCTTGCCACCGGGCTTTCCGGTGGGGCAAGTTTATTGCTTGCTGCCTGAGGCGCCCCGACCGGGGAATGCCGACGGGGTTACTCAGGCAATTTTTAATTGCAGGAGTGCCCCTCCTTTAGGGGAGCCTGCGGGGTTCCCACTTTCCGGCCTTGTGCCAAATAATGCTGAGGTGGGTAGCATTTAAATGACTATCCCATTAATCCCAAAATATTGCAACAATATATATATATATATATATATTTTTTTTTTTTTTTTTTTTTTTTTTTCAAAGGCATCACCACATTATCAAGGCCCAGAGGCCACTCAAGGATAAGGGTTAAAGAGTGTACAGTAGAAGTTGGTCAATATAGTAATCATTAGTAATGAAAATTTGGTAAATTTAATAACTTATATGGAACGGCTCATCAAGAACTTATTTACCTTAGACTTGAACACAGCCATATTGTAGTCAGCCGGAAAGCAGGAAAACGGAAGACAATTCCACAGGCGTGCAGTTCTAAGAAAGAAGCTTTTTTCATGGAATCTATGTTTAGGTTTAGGCACAGATAAAGAGTGGGGGAAATTATTGATAGTGTTTACAGCTAGACGAGTGTTTCTTGTGAAAGTTTGACGAGGGGGGACCATAGATTGAAGCTCAGTTGAACACTTTCCATGAAAATAACGATACATCAGAGACAAACTCGCAACATCTCTTCTGTGAGATAGAGGTTGTAAGGAGGAGAAAAGGACATCTCCTACGAGGCTACGAAGTCTATTTTGAACTCTATCAAGGCAGGACAAGTCCTTTCTAGCAGCTCCTGCCCAGATGTGGCAACAGTATTCCATCCTTGGACGTACCTGGCTCTTATATAGATAGAGAATAGCATCAGCAGTGAGATATCTATTGGATCGATAGAAAGATCCCACCATTTTTCCAGCGGCCTTGGCAACAGATTTGATATACGTGTTCCATTTAAGATCAGGAGTAATGGTCAAGCCCAGAAGCTTGTCAAAACTTGAGGCCTCCTGAAGACGAGAGCCATTCATTTCAATTGATGACAAATGTGGATTAAAATGTTGATGATGTAAAGAGAGAAGCTTGGTTTTAGATGCATTAAAAGTAACCAGCCACTCCTTTCCCCATTGTACTACATGCTCAAGATCAGAGGAGAGAGAATTGGAGAGTACTTGCTCGTTTACTGTCTTAGATGTGGTACCATAAATGGTAGTGTCGTCAGCATAAATGTCTACAAATGATGTAAGGATATGATTTGGAAGATCATTAATGTAGATCAGGAAAAGAGTTGGGCCCAGGATGGATCCCTGAGGGACACCGGCATTAATACTGTGAGCTTCTGATTTTTGCCCCTCAACTACTACTCTTATGAACCTATCAGAAAGAAATGATTTAATAATTGAGAAGACTTTTCCAGCTATACCATAGCTAGCGATCTTATGAAGTAAACCTTTATGCCATACCCTATCAAAGGCTTTAGATATGTCAAGAGCAATTGCCCTAGAAAGATTGCCACCGTCGAGAGATTTGCTAATCCTATGCGATATAACTGTAAGGACATCTGCTGTAGATCTAGCAGAACGGAAACCATATTGAGTGTCACTAAGAAGGTTATTTTTGTTGAGATGTTTGATTACTTCTGTATTTAACACAGATTCTAGCAACTTACTCATGACGCACAAGAGACTTATTGGCCTGTACTGAGAGGGGGATGAGCGATCACCTGAATTCTTAAATACAGGGCATACTGATGAGATTTTCCAGGGAGATGGGAAACTATTCTCCTTAAGACAACGTTTAAACAGTTTTGTAAGTATGGGCGCTAGTTCAGGTTGAAGTTTTTTGAGTACTATAATTGGAATACCATCAGGGCCAGTTGCTTTACTGGAATCAAGGTTTTTGATTAGCTTGGCAACATCGCGTACAGATATACGTATATCACATAGCGTGTTTTCTGATACAGGAGGAAATATTGGGGGTTGGCGGTCTTGGTCGCAAAGGGTAGAATTAGCTGCAAAGTTCTTGACAAAGAGTTTGGCTTTGTCTGATGCTGACGAGATTACCTCAGGTCCATTAATAGTTGGGATGGAGCACACGCTTCTGTTCAGGATTCTGTTTGCTATTTGCCAAAACTGGTGGGAACCAAGCCGCTGCTCAGCTACTTTGGACTTAACAGATTGAGCATACAACTCTCTTGCGTTCCTTATTACTTTCTTACAATGGTTGCTGGCAGTCCTGAAAACGGCTTTAGTTTCCATACATCTATTACGTTTGAAGCAGTGGAAAAAGTGATTTCTGTGCGCAATGGCGGCAGCACATTCTAGAGAGAACCATGGCTGGCTGTTAGGTTTTTGCTGAAACTTTTTAGAGGGTATGAAATGGTCAATACCTACAATTAACCATTCAGTTAGGTCTAATACTATAGAGGACACATCCTTTTTAAACATGGAATGCAGAGGTAGATCAGATATAAATGTACGGAAGCTATCCCAGTCAGCCTTAGTGTATCGATATACTGTACGATGAAGTGGTACGTCTGGGGACTTATTACATTTCATTTTTATCTTAATTGATACAACAGAGTGGTCGGAAGATCCAAGAGGCGACAGAACAGAAACTGAACATAGTTCAGGGCAAGTTGTGAGAAAAAGGTCTAGTAGGCTCGCATACTGGCCGTCATTATCGGGCACACGGGTAGGTTCCTGAACAATCTGAGTGAGGTCATAGGCAATGGAGAAATCATGACAGAACCTCCCCTCATCATCGGTCTTGTTTGAGTGGGTCAACCATTCGACGTTGTGAACATTGAAATCTCCACATACGTGAATGTTAGCTGAAGGATAAGTAGAAAGGACTTGGTCAATTTTCTCAGATATGCTTTGAAAGATAGTAACTCCGCTGTTGTGGGGGCGATAGAGAGTAAATATAAATGCAGTAGTGTGAGCTAAAGCAACCCGGAAGCACATATAGGGTAAGTTAGGATCTTCCCTGGAGATGTCCCTCCTACATGGAAAGCTATCTTTAATATAGGCACATATTCCATGCCCATGGCGATCTTGGGGGTCAGATTTAGAAGTTAAGTTAGAGTATCCTGTAATTGCAAACTCATCTAGGGAAATAGCCTGTCCAATGCCAGTTTCACTTAAAAATAAAAGGTCTGGTTTAGTCTCCTGTAATTGGGTTTCAACCTCTGGAAGGTTAGAACGTAGACCCCTGATGTTGGAGAAGGAGACATGGTAGTAGGGGTCTACGTTAGAAGTTGGAGAACCGGGTTTAATCGTGTATTTTTTCTTGAAACTTGTCATGATGAAATTTTGGAAGTTGTGGACTAGGTCGACAGATTTACTTAGAGCAGAACAGAGAGGGGAAACTAAGAGAGAAAAAGAAACGAAGAATTTTTTTTTTTTTGTACCACATGATAAGGTAAAGCCGTAACAATTACCCACTAGTATGGCATCGAGAGGCCCCACCAGAAGCTACTGCATGGTCCAGATTCCATTCACCAAATGGCAATACAGCAGCCCCAGTACTTTGCACCTGCTGATAGGACAGCCTCCTTAGTGGTTAATCCAAGGTTCGGGTCCCTGACTATCAGGCGGCTAACGTCAGCCCAGACAAAACGTTTACCTCCAGCACCCTTACTAGTGACATGGCTACAAGGATAGACATAGAAACAGAAAATTTCCATCAACTCTGCCCACTGTTCGCGCAAAAATACTGCCAACCTAGAAAACAGCTTTTTCTTCTCCCTTTGTCAGAAATATCACTCATTTAAAAAATGAGGACTGAGGGACAAATAAAAAGAAGCGAGAGTAACAGGAGCTGCCGATAACGCATCCACAATGCGTTTTCTACTCTCCATTAAAAAAACAAAAACAAAAAAAACAAAAAACTATTAAGTATTGTACTTAATAAAAGTCCAACGGACCTGTTTAAGGGAAAGTATGGTGATAGATTCCCCTCCCACGAACTAAAAATGAGTACAATTAGGTAATCTATTTTTGCAATCAACTCGGTAGATAAATAAACATTTATGGACGATATATATTGATATATAGATATTATTATATATATATGATATATAGATATATATTGATAATAATCCCTATATATAGATATATATTGATAATAATCCCTAGAAAATTGGTTCTATATATATATATATATATATATATATATATATATATATATATCTTGTGCGAAAAGTTTCTACCAAACTCCTTTCTGAATATTTGGCCTACAGTGTTAAAATTTTATGTATAATTTATTTGAACAAACTTTTGGTTTGGTTTCTAACCGGCAAAATTGCTGCTAAGGGGTCAAAATTGAAAAAAATAAATGCAGTTGACCTTGGAATAAATAGTCGACTAAACTATTTATATGCACATATCTATGTTCATAGGTTAAACAACGTTATTTTAGAACAACTTGCACCCGTATGGGCGTGGTTTAGATGATTAGGAACGAGGCTGGAGAGTTTTATGTTCTGTTTCCATTCTAGCTGATGATACTCAAATTATGTATATATTTTTTTCACTTTTTAAATCACTTTTTAATCAAATTTTTTTTAAATCATATTAGGTAAAATATAATAATCGGTAGATAATTGAATATATAATAATAAATACGTATTCTGGATGAATCAAAATAGATTGAGCGTAATTTACGACCGGGCAACGCCGGATAAGCTGGGAAAAGCGGCGCAATGCCGGGTGGCCTGCAAAGTTACCTTGTCGGTGTATGAATATTTGGTCTTCAGGGTTAAATTTGATATATGTATATATATATATATATAGGAATTTGAACCTATAGCACACTTTCAATTTTGTTTTTAACTGGCAAAATTTCTGTTAAGGTGACAAAATTAAAAATAAAACAGTTAACTTTGGCAGGTTAAGTAAAATAAAACTGTTGTTAGCTTTGTACATAGACAATATAAAACATTTATAGCTCAAACTCGATCAATTTTTAACTTTTCGTATCAATCTGGCGGTAGCTCAGACGATAACGACGCTAGAGAGGATAAATAAGGACTAAAGCTAGAGTGCTAGACGTCTTGATTTCAATTCTAGCTGATGACATATTATTCATAACTTTTGAAATCATATAATCGATAATAATCCCTAGAAAATTGGTTCTATAATGATAAAGAGGAAATATATTTTAAATATGCATGAATTAAAATGTAATATTTTTGCGTATTTTAAGATCGGGCAACACAGATATATATATATATATATATATATATATATATATATATATATATATATATATATATATATATATATATATATATATGTGTGTGTGTGTGTGTGTGTGTGTGTGTGTGTGTGTGTGCACATATGCGCGTACGCATTGCTCTATCAAATATTATTATATTCATGACGTGACAAATCAACTTGTAGAATGCCTCCGCTGCCCAGCCAAAAGAAGATATTTAAACTCATGAGGCGTTCTGAAAATATTTCTTCCTCAATTTTCATCTGTTTCCCAGTTTCCCTGTAAAGCCCGGGAAAAAGAGAGAGATTGATGGCCTAGCAACTCGACCAATGTTCGAAGCGGAAAGGAAACAAAAATACGCCTTCTTTTTTTTTTTTTTTTTATCTGTGAGAGAAAAATGGTACGCTGTGATTCTTGGTGACGTCCCCACCCGCCGCCTGTCGAACCAGAAGGAAATGAACGCGGCTGTTGCAGCTGCTCTTTTGCGGATGAATCGCCCGGTAGTCAATCATTGGCAGATGAGGCGTGCGGCTCGGGTGGAGGTCAGCGTGGGAGAAGGGTCGATCGTGTCAGTGATATGAATAATGATGATGACATTGAGACACACGCCGACCAGAAACCAATCCACACCCAAACTGACACCCACCAACGTACTAGTGACTAGGGGTTCACATGTTGAGACTGAATATGTACTAGTGATGAACCCAATTATAGGATTAACTCGAATCTGTGATTTTCATTTCAGCGTCTCCTGATTGTGGAAAAAAATATATATATATTGTTTTTAAAATATATTTATCCACTGACACGTGTTTCGTCGTCCACGACTCATCGGAGTGGCTGAATTAACATCACATGAACAATTTTTCCAATTATATATATATATATATATATATATATATTCCACAATATATATATATATATATTCCACAATATATATATATATATATATATATATATATATTCCACAATATATATATATATATATATATATATATATATATATATATATATATATATATATATATGCACACACAAACATTGTTTAAAAACAGAAAGCTTTTGCTTAATTACACCATCTTTTATTTTTTCGATTTTTCTTATGATTATTTTTAGGATAAAAAATATATATGTGTATCACAAACATTTTCGATTCTTCGTTGCATCATCATCAGGTGAACAAGCAAATGAACAAGAAAGTTGGAGAAAAATTCTTTCACAAAGTAGCTGTGAAACATGTCAAAAGAAATTCCGCTAATAAATGTTGTCACGTCAATCACAAATTTATAAAGAAATTGAAATATTTTTTCTTTCCATATCAGCTACATATTGCGTCAGTTTTAACAATTCCATTACTCGATTTATTCTTAAATTTTATTATTAATTAGAAAAATAAACTAAAGCAATTCTTTATTAATGATTCAAATAAAAAAAATCATTATGTATTAATGAAAGTTACAACGTATCTTCTTTTTTTTTTCGCAGTTCTGTTCACTTATACTTCTTTAAATTAATTGTTAGTTGAAATTATCCCATCCTAAAATTATTTTTAGTGGACCAGGATCAAAATTTGTTCATTTTTTTTCATTTCCAAGATTATAAAAATGATTCTTATATTGAATACAAGTGAAATATTGGAATTCTACATTTAAAATTTCTTGGAAACATTTATCATGAATATCACAGGAACTATTTTTTCCAATTATATATTTTTTCCAATTATATATTTTTTCCATTTATATATTTTTCCCAATTATATATTTTTTCCATTTATATATTTTTCCAATTATATATTTTTTCCAATTATATATTTTTTCCACTTATATATTTTTCCAATTATATATTTTTTCCAATTATATATTTTTTCCAATTATATATTTTTTCCAATTATATATTTGGTAAAATAAATCGAATAAACAACGCATCATTTAACGTTAATACCGATTGTTCGAGAAAATAATTTTTATTCGAATTATATTCATTTCATAAACACGGATTTGGAGGCCTTTTTCGTAATATATGAGACATATTCAAAACACATAATAGTTGATATCTTTTTTTATTTATCTATGATGATTTTTTTTTTATTTATCTATGATGATTTATTTTTTTATTTATCTATGATGATTTATTTTTTTATTTATCTATGATGATTTATTTTTTTATTTATCTATGATGATTTATTTTTTTATTTATCTATGATGATTTATTTTTTATTTATCTATGATGATTTATTTTTTTATTTATCTATGATGATTTATTTTTTTATTTATCTATGATGATTTATTTTTTATTTATCTATGATGATTTATTTTTTTATTTATCTATGATGATTTATTTTTTTATTTATCTATGATGATTTATTTTTTTATTTATCTATGATGATTTATTTTTTTATTTATCTATGATGATTTATTTTTTTATTTATCTATGATGATTTATTTTTTTATTTATCTATGATGATTTATTTTTTTATTTATCTATGATGATTTATTTTTTATTTATCTATGATGATTTATTTTTTATTTATCTATGATGATTTATTTTTTATTTATCTATGATGATTTATTTTTTTATTTATCTATGATGATTTATTTTTTATTTATCTATGATGATTTATTTTTTTATTTATCTATGATGATTTATTTTTTATCTATCTATGATGATTTATTTTTTATTTATCTATGATGATTTATTTTTTTATTTATCTATGATGATTTATTTTTTATTTATCTATGATGATTTATTTTTTTATTTATCTATGATGATTTATTTTTTTATTTATCTATGATGATTTATTTTTTATTTATCTATGATGATTTATTTTTTATTTATCTATGATGATTTATTTTTTATTTATCTATGATGATTTATTTTTTTATTTATCTATGATGATTTATTTTTTATTTATCTATGATGATTTATTTTTTTATTTATCTATGATGATTTATTTTTTATTTATCTATGATGATTTATTTTTTATTTATCTATGATGATTTATTTTTTTATTTATCTATGATGATTTATTTTTTATTTATCTATGATGATTTATTTTTTATTTATCTATGATGATTTATTTTTTAAAAAACCAAAAACAAAATTCATGCGTTTTTAGTACTAAAATTATAACTTTATTTAGTTTACACAATATATGTTAGTTAGTTTACACGAAATAATATATGTTAGTTAGTTTACACGACATAATACATTTTAGTTAGTTTACACGAAATAATACATTTTATTTAGTTTACACGAAATAATATATGTTAGTTAGTACACACGAAATAATACATTTTAGTTAGTTTACACGAAATAATACATTTTAGTTAGTTTACACGAAATAATACATTTTAGTTAGTTTACACGAAATAATACATTTTAGTTAGTTTACACGAAATAATACATTTTAGTTAGTTTACACGAAATAATACATTTTAGTTAGTTTACACGAAATAATACATTTTATTTAGTTTACACGAAATAATATATGTTAGTTAGTTTACACGAAATAATACATTTTAGTTAGTTTACACGAAATAATACATTTTATTTAGTTTACACGAAATAATATATGTTAGTTAGTTTACACGAAATAATACATTTTAGTTAGTTTACACGAAATAATACATTTTAGTTAGTTTACACGAAATAATATATGTTAGTTAGTTTACACGAAATAATACATTTTAGTTAGTTTACACGAAATAATACATTTTAGTTAGTTTACACGAAATAATACATTTTAGTTAGTTTACACGAAATAATATATGTTAGTTAGTTTACACGAAATAATACATTTTAGTTAGTTTACACGAAATAATACATTTAAGTTAGTTTACACGAAATAATACATTTTATTTAGTTTACACGAAATAATATATGTTAGTTAGTTTACACGAAATAATACATTTTAGTTAGTTTACACGAAATAATACATTTTAGTTAGTTTACACGAAATAATATATGTTAGTTAGTTTACACGAAATAATACATTTTAGTTAGTTTACACGAAATAATACATTTTAGTTAGTTTACACAAAATAATGTATGTTAGATAGTTTACACGAAATAATACATTTTAGTTAGTTTACACGAAATAATACATTTTAGTTAGTTTACACGAAATAATACATTTTAGTTAGTTTACACGAAATAATACATTTTAGTTAGTTTACACGAAATAATACATTTTAGTTAGTTTACACGAAATAATACATTTTAGTTAGTTTACACGAAATAATACATTTTAGTTAGTTTACACGAAATAATACATTTTAGTTAGTTTACACGAAATAATACATTTTAGTTAGTTTACACGAAATAATACATTTTATTTAGTTTACACGAAATAATATATGTTAGTTAGTTTACACGAAATAATACATTTTAGTTAGTTTACACGAAATAATACATTTTATTTAGTTTACACGAAATAATATATGTTAGTTAGTTTACACGAAATAATACATTTTAGTTAGTTTACACGAAATAATACATTTTAGTTAGTTTACACGAAATAATATATGTTAGTTAGTTTACACGAAATAATACATTTTAGTTAGTTTACACGAAATAATACATTTTAGTTAGTTTACACGAAATAATACATTTTAGTTAGTTTACACGAAATAATATATGTTAGTTAGTTTACACGAAATAATACATTTTAGTTAGTTTACACGAAATAATACATTTAAGTTAGTTTACACGAAATAATACATTTTATTTAGTTTACACGAAATAATATATGTTAGTTAGTTTACACGAAATAATACATTTTAGTTAGTTTACACGAAATAATACATTTTAGTTAGTTTACACGAAATAATATATGTTAGTTAGTTTACACGAAATAATACATTTTAGTTAGTTTACACGAAATAATACATTTTAGTTAGTTTACACGAAATAATACATTTTAGTTAGTTTACACGAAATAATACATTTTAGTTAGTTTACACGAAATAATACATTTTAGTTAGTTTACACGAAATAATACATTTTAGTTAGTTTACACGAAATAATACATTTTAGTTAGTTTACACGAAATAATACATTTTAGTTAGTTTACACGAAATAATACATTTTAGTTAGTTTACACGAAATAATACATTTTAGTTAGTTTACACGAAATAATACATTTTAGTTAGTTTACACGAAATAATACATTTTAGTTAGTTTACACGAAATAATACATTTTAGTTAGTTTACACGAAATAATACATTTTAGTTAGTTTACACGAAATAATACATTTTAGTTAGTTTACACGAAATTATACATTTTAGTTAGTTTACACGAAATAATACATTTTAGTTAGTTTACACGAAATAATACATTTTAGTTAGTTTACACGAAATAATACATTTCAGTTAGTTTACACGAAATAATACATTTTAGTTAGTTTATACGAAATAATACATTTTAGTTAGTTTACACGAAATAATACATTTTAGTTAGTTTACACGAAATAATACATTTTAGTTAGTTTACACGAAATAATACATTTTAGTTAGTTTACACGAAATAATACATTTTAGTTAGTTTACACGAAATAATACATTTTAGTTAGTTTACACGAAATAATACATTTTAGTTAGTTTACACGAAATAATATATGTTAGTTAGTTTACACGACATAATACATTTTAGTTAGTAAACACGAAATAATACATTTTAGTTAGTTTACACGAAATAATACATTTCAGTTAGTTTAAACGAAATAATACATTTTAGTTAGTTTACACGAAATAATACATTTTAGTTAGTTTACACGAAATAATACATTTTAGTTAGTTTACACGAAATAATACATTTTAGTTAGTTTACACGAAATAATACATTTTAGTTAGTTTACACGAAATAATACATTTTAGTTAGTTTACACGAAATAATACATTTTAGTTAGTTTACACGAAATAATACATTTTAGTTAGTTTACACGAAATAATACATTTTAGTTAGTTTACACGAAATAATACATTTTAGTTAGTTTACACGAAATAATACATTTTAGTTAGTTTACACGAAATAATACATTTTAGTTAGTTTACACGAAATAATACATTTTAGTTAGTTTACACGAAATAATACATTTTAGTTAGTTTACACGAAATAATACACTTTATTTAGTATACACGAAATAATACACTTTAGTTAGTTTACACGAAATAATACATTTTAGTTAGTTTACACGAAATAATACATTTTAGTTAGTTTACACGAAATAATACATTTTAGTTAGTTTACACGAAATAATACATTTTAGTTAGTTTACACGAAATAATACATTTTAGTTAGTTTACACGAAATAATACATTTTAGTTAGTTTACACGAAATAATACATTTTAGTTAGTTTACACGAAATAATACATTTTAGTTAGTATACACGAAATTATACATTTTAGTTAGTATACACGAAATAATACATTTTAGTTAGTTTACACGAAATAATACATTTTAGTTAGTTTACACGAAATAATACATTTTAGTTAGTTTACACGAAATAATACATTTTAGTTAGTATACACGAAATAATACATTTTAGTTAGTTTACACGAAATAATACATTTTAGTTAGTTTACACGAAATAATACATTTTAGTTAGTTTACACGAAATAATACATTTTAGTTAGTTTACACGAAATAATATATTTTAGTTAGTTTACACGAAATAATACATTTTAGTTAGTTTACACGAAATAATACATTTTAGTTAGTTTACACGAAATAATATATTTTAGCCCGTTTACACGAAATAATACATTTTAGTTAGTTTACACGAAATAATACATTTTAGTTAGTATACAGAAATAATTCATTTTAGTAAGTTTACACGAAATAATACATTTTAGTTAGTATACACGAAATAATAAATTTAAGTTAGTTTACACGAAATAATACATTTTAGTTAGTTTACACGAAATAATACATTTTAGTTAGTACACACGAAATAATACATTTTAGTTTACACGAAATAATACATTTTAGTTAGTTTACACGAAATGATACATTTTAGTTAGTTTACACGAAATAATACATTTTAGTTAGTTTACACGAAATAATACATTTTAGTTAGTTTACACGAAATAATACATTTTAGTTAGTTTACACGAAATAATATATTTTAGTCCGTTTACACGAAATAATACATTTTAATTAGTGTAGTTTACACGAAATGATACATTTAAGTTAGTTTACACGAAATAATACATTTTAGTTAGTACACACGAAATAATACATTTTAGTAAGTTTACACGAAACTAATGTATTATTTCGTATACATTTTAGTTAGTGTACACGAAATAATACATTTTAGTTAGTACACACGAAACATTACATTTTAGTTTACACGAAATAATACATTTTAGTTAGTTTACACGAAATGATACATTTTAGTTAGTATACACGAAATAATACATTTTAGTTAGTACACACGAAATAATACATTTTAGTTAGTTTACACGAAATAATACATTTTAGTTAATATACACGAAATAATACATTTTAGTTAGTTTACACGAAATAATACATTTTAGTTAGTTTACACGAAATGATACATTTAAGTTAGTTTACACGAAATAATACATTTTAGTTAGTACACACGAAATAATACATTTTAGTAAGTTTACACGAAATGATACATTTTAGTTAGTATACACGAAATAATACATTGTAGTTAGTACACACGAAATAATACATTTTAGTTAGTTTACACGAAATAATACATTTTAGTTAGTATACACGAAATAATACATTTTAGTTAGTTTACACGAAATAATACATTTTAGTTAGTATACACGAAATAATACATTTTAGTTAGTTTACACGAAATAATATATTTTAGTTAGTTTACACGAAATAATATATTTTAGTTAGTTTACACGAAATAATACATTTTAGTTTGTTTACACGAAATAATATATTTTAGTTAGTTTACACGAAATAATACATTTTAGTTAGTTTACACGAAATAATACATTTTAGTTAGTTTACACGAAATAATATATTTAGCCCGTTTACACGAAATAATACATTTTAGTTAGTTTACACGAAATAATACATTTTAGTTAGTATACAGAAATAATTCATTTTAGTAAGTTTACACGAAATAATACATTTTAGTTAGTATACACGAAATAATATATTTTAGTTAGTTTACACGAAATAATACATTTTAGTTAGTTTACACGAAATAATACATTGTAGTTAGTACACACGAAATAATACATTTTAGTTTACACGAAACAATACATTTTAGTTAGTTTACACGAAATGATACATTTTAGTTAGTTTACACGAAATAATACATTTTAGTTAGTACACACGAAATAATACATTTTAGTTAGTTTACACGAAATAATACATTTTAGTTAGTATACACGAAATAATACATTTTAGTTAGTTTACACGAAATAATACATTTTAGTTAGTTTACACGAAATGATACATTTTAGTTAGTTTACACGAAATAATACATTTTAGTTAGTACACACGAAATAATACATTTTAGTTTGTTTACACGAAATAATACATTTTAGTTAGTACACACGAAATAATACATTTTAGTTTACACGAAATGATACATTTTAGTTAGTATACACGAAATAATACATTTTAGTTAGTACACACGAAATAATACATTTTAGTTAGTTTACACGAAATAATACATTTTAGTAAGTTTACACGAAATAATACATTTTAGTTAGTACACACGAAATAATACATTTTAGTTAGTTTACACGAAATGATACATTTTAGTTAGTATACACAAAATAATACATTTTAGTTAGTACACACGAAATAATACATTTTAGTTAGTTTACACGAAATAATACATTTTAGTTAGTATACACGAAATAATACATTTTAGTTAGTTTACACGAAATAATACATTTTAGTTAGTATACACGAAATAATACATTTTAGTTAGTTTACACGAAATAATATATTTTAGTTAGTTTACACGAAATAATATATTTTAGTTAGTTTACACGAAATAATACATTTTAGTTTGTTTACACGAAATAATATATTTTAGTTAGTTTACACGAAATAATACATTTTAGTTAGTTTACACGAAATAATACATTTTAGTTAGTTTACACGAAATAATATATTTAGCCCGTTTACACGAAATAATACATTTTAGTTAGTTTACACGAAATAATACATTTTAGTTAGTATACAGAAATAATTCATTTTAGTAAGTTTACACGAAATAATACATTTTAGTTAGTATACACGAAATAATATATTTTAGTTAGTTTACACGAAATAATACATTTTAGTTAGTTTACACGAAATAATACATTGTAGTTAGTACACACGAAATAATACATTTTAGTTTACACGAAACAATACATTTTAGTTAGTTTACACGAAATGATACATTTTAGTTAGTTTACACGAAATAATACATTTTAGTTAGTACACACGAAATAATACATTTTAGTTAGTTTACACGAAATAATACATTTTAGTTAGTATACACGAAATAATACATTTTAGTTAGTTTACACGAAATAATACATTTTAGTTAGTTTACACGAAATGATACATTTTAGTTAGTTTACACGAAATAATACATTTTAGTTAGTACACACGAAATAATACATTTTAGTTTGTTTACACGAAATAATACATTTTAGTTAGTACACACGAAATAATACATTTTAGTTTACACGAAATGATACATTTTAGTTAGTATACACGAAATAATACATTTTAGTTAGTACACACGAAATAATACATTTTAGTTAGTTTACACGAAATAATACATTTTAGTAAGTTTACACGAAATAATACATTTTAGTTAGTACACACGAAATAATACATTTTAGTTAGTTTACACGAAATGATACATTTTAGT
>NC_136502.1:68752144-68802144 GCF_053919585.1 Euprymna scolopes
AAATATATTGCCTCTTGCTTATTGTGATTATTTTCCGTTGGGTCTGGTGCTGGATTATTATATGGTGGGTTAGTTTGTAATTGATCGGTAGATTGGTTTAAGTTGGTGTCATTATTTAATCTTGTAGTTGAGTTATGGCTGTTAATAGATTCATGTAGATTTGGGGGTTTGATACTGTGCAACTATAGATAACATTTTTAATTTTACATGACCCTTGTAGGGGACATTTATTTTTTCTTCTACAGTTACAGTCTGATATATTTTGTATAGTTGTATTTTGTAGCTTATTAATTTTCTTACTATTCGAGCTAATTATTTTTTGATGAAGGTTAGGCATAGTAGAGTAAGAGACTTTGATTGTGTTCTTATTGAAAATTTTATTATATCTATGGGGGGCTTTAAAGTTCTTATCTAATATTTTAAAAAAATTCTCTGGCTATGTTTGTCTCTAGGTTTTTGGAATATGGAAGGTTTAACCATAGGGTCTCCTTATGTCTATTCTTACGTTTACGGATTTTGGTTTCTTGTTTATTTGTATTATTATCTAATATTTGTGGTTTAGTTTTATCTTTTTTGTCTCTTGGTCATTTTTCTTAACTCGCATACGGGAAGACATTGCCATATTATATTTTTATATAGATTTTAAAATCAATAGTTCCCAATATCGCTTTAAGAATTTCTATACTGTCTTCTACTAAATCCATATTTATCAAAAATGAAAAATATTACAATGAAGCCCTTAAAAACTCGGGATACAATTCGCAAATTAAATTCATAAATAAAAATGATAGAAACATAAACTACATTGAAAATAAACCTATTAAGAGCGTAATAACATATTAAACATTATTAAACAGGGCATGCTTTGAAGAATCGATACGAAAAAAGAAAATTCGATAAATATTGTGCCCTTTGTGTTAAAAATATCATCATTTTTCGATCCCGTTTGAAAATGTTTGCCGCCTTTCGACTACGGTGGACCAAATGCGCTGAAATAATTTTTTTTTATTCTGCTTTAAATTGTCCCCCCCCATTTTGGGGAGCCTGGCCCCCCCCCACACATACACATTAAAACCCAAACTCATACAAATGGTCACCCATCTGGTACTAGCCAGCCTCAGCGTTAATAATACATTGAAATTTTCCTCACTGAAAAATAAGTTTTTTTTGCATGTTTGGTCTTCCATAGCTTGCTTTTTATCAACTACAAACGTAAACATTGTCGATCTAGACTCTAGATCGACGCGAAGTAATTGGTTTACTATATGAATAAGTAGAATTATTTGAAATCCAGGTACTTATAATATTTTTGCATATTCTCATAGAAAATCATCCTAGATCTTAGTTAGACAACAAATAAATAAATTAATTATTTCAAAAACCTTTTTTTTTTAAATATTTATGTACGTTTTTTGTGCAAGACAAAAAAATGTCAATTGTTAACTTTTTGGGAAAATTTAACATTTAAAATTTAATTAAAAATAGTAGAAAAAGTTTTACATTATTCTGTTTTCTATATGATAGAATTCAGGGTTTTATCTTTCTGGAAAAAAAAGTTATTCAGAAATAATGGATTTTAATAAATGTAATTTCGTTTTAAAAAACAACAACAACTTGATTTTTCGGCCATTTTTGGCGGTGCCTAGTATGCATATATTAGTGATGGAACGATTCCAATTTTTCCCTGATTCGGATTCTATATAATTACTGATTGCAGTTCCAAAAATTAAAGCGGGCGATAGAATTCTGCCACAAGTAATCAACTAAAGATCTACCTATCGAATTATAGGTCATTAAATCGCGTCGATTTAAGGTCGTTTATATGAATTAAAATTTTTTCTTATCGTGAAATTTTTCCTTCAAAACTTATACTAATTAATAGAATTTAAAATTAAATATACTAAAGTTATATTTACAAATATCATTTAATAAACTTAAAATTAAATATATTAATTAATGTTTGCAAATATTGATTAATAATTTTAAAATAAAATATACTAGGTTTTGTTTACAAATACTATTCAATAAAATAAAAAAGATATTAAAATATGTTTGCAAATATTTATTAACACGCTTTTCTCACAACAACAAAAGCAAAATGTACATATTTCTGGCGGACGTAAACGAAGACAATACCACGTGACAATATCGACCAATGAGAAATTTTAGAAGATTGTTTTTTAACGATT
Organism: Euprymna scolopes; assembly: GCF_053919585.1. NCBI lineage: Eukaryota > Metazoa > Mollusca > Cephalopoda > Sepiida > Sepiolidae > Euprymna > Euprymna scolopes. The sequence continues at coordinate 68,754,334 of NC_136502.1, forward strand.
TCCCAAACTAAATATCAGCAGCAGGAATCTTGTGCTGGAATCCGATTCAAAAAGTATTTAAACGCAACAAACATTCTTTCTTTCTCTCTTTTCGCTCCAACTTGAGACGAGAACATGTCTCTATTCATCTCATCGTCGTTTTCAAATCTGTCTAAACCATAATTATGCACGCCACGCGGGCATCCAAAAAAAAAACACACTTATGCACACACTCACCCATTCCGTATATTTTCTATAAGAATTACTAACAACGGACTACTTTCTTCATGGGACTTTCGCATAAGACAAAATTCGCCAGTTAAAACACAAACCTTGAAATAAGGACATTATTTTCACAAAAGACTTTTACCTTCCAATCTTATTATTTTAACGAAGGACTTTCATCTAACATAACCTTTTAATCTTAGCAATTCCACAAATGATTTTCACCTAATTTGAATATTCTAACCTCAATGATTTCACAAGAACTCTTACCGATCGAACTTTGCTTGTTCATCTTGTTATTTTGTTGAAAAATAAATGCGGTTCATTTTAAATGAGAAGGAAGTGTCATTGTGTTTTATTTCTTTATATTTATTATTATTTTAATTTCTCTTACATTTCTTTTCCCCTACACGGGTGTGGTTGGCAAGGAATTAGCCCGAAATGTAAAAACAATTTATTTGACTGTGTGACCTATTTGGGTAAAAAAATAAAAAGACAAAACATTTAATAATAGTCATAATAGATTAAAGTACGCACAAATAGTTTTAAACTGCAATGGTATTTTGCATTATGGCGTATTTGTGTATAAAAATAAAAAAGGAACATTTAATAATAGTTAATTTCAGTGCGAGGTCTCCAGAAGGAAAAATCTATAAAATGAAAAATAAAAAACTACAAAAAATGTTCGATCGCAAAAAATAAATAAATAAAAGAAAGAATTAAAAGAACGTATTAGTGAGGCGCGAACGTATGACGGCAGAAGGAAAATAAGATAACAATAACCGGACGCGTAAATGAAATGAAGTCAAATCTCTCTCTCTCTCTCTCTCTCTCTCTCTCTCTCTCTCTCACACTCACACACACACACACACACACACAAACACACACATTCTCTCTCTCTCTTTCTTTCTTTCTTTCTTTCTCTCTCTCTCTCTCTCTCTCTGTCCCTATTTCTTTCTCTGCCTGTTTTTCTCTCCGTCTATCACCATCTCCCCGTTTTTCTCTCTCATTCTGCATCAGCAGGATTCACCGCTATCACATTGAACGTAAACATAACGTTTTCATAAGTAAACAAATGAATAATATAAGTTTAGAGTTTGGAATAAAATAATTTATTTTATTCTAAAAGTAAAACTGTTTCACAAGTAAATCAAAAAGTTGACAGTTTTAAATAAAAATAAATTATTTTATTTTAAAAATAAAACGTGTTCACCAATAAACAGGAAACAGAACTTTTCATTTTTATTTCATATTTCAATAAAACACGGTACTTATGCAGATTTTGAACATCCGTGTCAAAATCCAAGTATCAAATAAATGAATCAGTGCCTTTTCATTTTTGATTTCTTAAGAACCATTGTTTCATTTTGTGTTGTTGCCTTTGGGTCTTGTAACTTGTTAACGGATTTTGGCGAAGCAATATCTAATCTAAGTACAAACACGATTTAACTAAAACTTGTGACGATAACAAACCCAAGTAAAAAGAAAAATGAAGAATCCCAGACTTTTATTCAATGTTTCTTAGAAAAAAAATAAGAAAAAATAGAACTGGAGAAAAAATTAAAATGTAAAATTAAAACAAATGTCAAGATGTTTTAATTGCTAAAAATTATTTCTATTTACAAAGTTTATTTACGAGTAGTCGTTAATCTGGAGTAAGTGATTTGTGTACTTCGAGCCAATGAAATTTACCGGATGTCTGTAAGGAAGAAAATATTATTTTTCTAACGGGGAAAGGAAAGATAATGGTATGAGTATGAGCATGAGGTCGCGAAGCAGTTACGAAGGCAGACTGGACGATATGTGTATAGTGTGAATAATATTTCCCGGTGTGTAGTGGGGTCGGTGGGAGTTTTTTTATTAGAGGGGAAAATACGAACCAATTTCTTTCTAGTTCTTGACGATAGTGTTGATGGCGCCCCTCGGATGGATTGTAATATTTTATTATAACGAATAAATATGTATGAAACAGTTACATAAGCTGGTGGAATAGACATATTAAATTTGTATAAGACATCTGTTATTGCAAACCTACGCTAATTTGGTCCAGAAGGGGATTTCTGCAATCGAATTATTATATAGAAGGTGAATTTAAAATTAAATCTACTAAGATTATGTTAACAAATATTAACTAATGAATTTGAAATAAAATACACTAAAAATAAGTATACAAATATAAATTAATAAAATAAAAATGTAATATACGAAATAATGTTTACAAATCCTTATAATTAAATTTACAAAAATATGTTAAAATTATGATTACACGTATTTATTAATAAAATTAAAATTAAATATACGAAACTATGTTTATAAATAATTTTTTATAATATTAAAATTGAATATTCTAAAGTTATGTTTAAAAATATTAATTAATCAAATTAAATGTACGATCTAATGTTTACGGGTATAATTAATAAAATTAATACAATGGGGAAAGGAGTGGATGGCTACTTTTAATGCATCTAAAACCAAGCTTCTATCTTTACATTATCAACGTTCTGATCCCCATCTGGTATCAATTGAAATGAATGGCTCTCCTCTAGGGGAGGCCTCATGTTTTGACAAGCTTCTGGGCTCGACCTTTACTCCTGATCTTCAATGGAATAAGTACATTAAATCTGTTGCCAAGGCCGATAGAAAATGGTGGGATCCTTCTATCTATCCAGTAGATATCTCACTGCTGATGCAATTATCTATCTATATAAGAGCCAAGTACGTCCAAGGATGGCGTACTGTTGCCACATTTGGGCAGGAGCTGCTAGAAAGGACTTGCCTTCCCTTGATAGAGTTCAAAATAGACTTCGTAGCCTCGTGGGAGATGTCCTTTTCTCTTCTCTGCAACCTCTATCTCACAGAAGAGATGTTGCGAGTTTGTCTCTGCTTTATCGTTATTTTCATGGCAGGTGCTCGACTGAGCTTCAATCTAAAGTCCCCCCTCTCTAAATTTTCACAAGAAACACTAGTCTAGCTGGAAACACTATCAATAATTCCCCCCACTCTTTATCTGTGCATAACGTAGACTCCATAAAAAAGCTTCTTTCTTAGAACTGCACGCCTGTGGAACTGTTTTCCGTTTTCCTGCTTTCCAGCTGACTACAATATGATTGTCTTCAAGTCCAATGTAAACAAGTTCTTGATGAGCCGTCCCACTTAAGTTAACAAATTTGCCGAATTTCAATTACTAACTTATTCATTAACTACTAACTTTAACTACTAACTTATTTATTAACTATATTGTCCAATTGACTACTGTATACTCTTAACCCTTATCCTCGAGTGGTCCCTGGGCCTTGATAAGTAGTGATGCCTATGTAAAAAAAATTATGTTTACAAATATTTATTCATAAATTTAACATTAGATAGACTAAATTCTGCTTACAAATGCTAAAAATAAATTTTAAATTATCTATATAAAATTGTGTTTACAAATACTAATTCATGAATTTCAAATGAAATAAACTAAAAAATGTTTGCATATATTAATTGATAACATTAAAAGTAAATACACCAAATTATGTTTAAAAACATTAATAAGTGAATTTAAAATTTTATACACTAAAGTTATGGATACAAATAGTTATTTACAAAATTCAAATTAAATATTCTAAATTATGAGCACAAGTTCATGAATTTAAAATAAAATATACTAAAGCTTTGTTAAGAAATACTAATTAATCAATTTAAAATAATATTTTCTAAAGCTTAGTTCGTAAATAATACTTAAAATATTTCAAATTAAATATGCAAAAGTTATGTTTACTAATACTGATTTATTCATTAAATATTAAAATATTATGTTTACTAATACTACTTATCAATTTAATATACAAAAGATGTGTTTACTAATTTGTGAAGTTTAAATTAAAATTAGAAAAGTTATGTTTACAAATATCATTTTATAAAATTAAAATTAAATATACAATTGTTATGTTTACAAATAATCGTTCATGAAGTAAGAATAAAATGCACTGAAGTTGTGTTTACAAATACTAATGTATGAAATTAAAATTAAATATAGTCATTTATATCTACAAATACTAATACTTGAAGTTTACATTAAGTACAGTAGAACCCCAGGATACGGCATTAAAAATCAGTAACAAAATCCAGTACAGTATATACACATGTATGTAACCACATAACATTATAAATAACACCGTAATGAGGACAAATACCGTAACTAAGGACCGAAAAAACATCGTATTTAACATCGTAACAGTAAAAAACCTTTCCTAGGGTCACCGTATTCCGGGGTTTTACTGTATACTAAAATTATGTTTACAAATATTATGCATGAAGTTCAAATTAATGATAATTGTATCAACTAACAATTTGTTTACGTATTTTTTTTTAGCGCTAGCATGAAATATAAAAAAAACATATATATCTTTTTGTATCTCACCGATAAATATAAAAAAAACATATATATCTTTTTGTATCTCGCCGATAAATATAAAAAAACATATATATCTTTTTGTATCTCACCGATAAATATAAAAAAAAACATATATATCTTTTTGTATGTCACCGATGAATATAAAAAAAACATATATATCTTTTTGTATCTCACCGATAAATATAAAAACAAAACATATATATCTTTTTGTATCTCACCGATAAATATTAAAAAAACATATATATCTTTTTGTATCTCACCGATAAATATAAAAACAAAACATATATATCTTTTTGTATCTCACCGATAAATATTAAAAAAACATATATATCTTTTTGTATCTCACCGATAAATATAAAAACAAAACATATATATCTTTTTGTATCTCACCGATAAATATAAATAAAACATATATATCTTTTTGTATCTCACCGATAAATATTAAAAAAACATATATATCTTTTTGTATCTCACCGATAAATATAAAAACAAAACATATATATCTTTTTGTATCTCACCGATAAATATAAAATAAAACATATATATCTTTTTGTATCTCACCGATAAATATTAAAAAAACATATATATCTTTTTGTATCTCACCGATAAATATAAAAAAAAACATATATATCTTTTTGTATCTCACCGATAAATATAAAAAAACATATATATCTTTTTGTATCTCACCGATAAATATAAAAAAAACATATATATCTTTTTGTATCTCACCGATAAATATAAAAAAAACATATATATCTTTTTGTATCTCACCGATAAATATAAAAAAACATATATATCTTTTTGTATCTCACCGATAAATATAAAAAAAACATATATATCTTTTTGTATCTCACCGATAAATATAAAAAAAAACATATATATCTTTTTGTATCTCACCGATAAATATTAAAAAAAACATATATATCTTTTTGTATCTCACCGATAAATATAAAAAAACATATATATCTTTTTGTATCTCACCGATAAATATAAAAAAAACATATATATCTTTTTGTATCTCACCGATAAATATAAAAAAACATATATATCTTTTTGTATCCCACCGATAAATATAAAAAAAAACATATATATCTTTTTGTATCTCACCGATAAATATAAAAAAAAACATATATATCTTTTTGTATCTCACCGATAAATATAAAAAAAACATATATATCTTTTTGTATCTCACCGATAAATATAAAAAAAAACATATATATCTTTTTGTATCTCACCGATAAATATAAAAAAAAACATATATATTTTTTGTATCTCACCGATAAATATAAAAAACAACATATATATTTTTTTGTATCTCACCGATAAATATAAAAAAAACATATATATCTTTTTGTATCTCACCGATAAATATAAAAAAACATATATATCTTTTTGTATCTCACCGATAAATATAAAAAAAAACATATATATCTTTTTGTATCTCACCGATAAATATAAAAAAACATATATATCTTTTTGTATCTCACCGATAAATAAAAAAAAAAACATATATATCTTTTTGTATCTCACCGATAAATATAAAAAAAACATATGTATCTTTTTGTATCTCACCGATAAATATAAAAAAAAACATATATATTTTTTTGTATCTCACCGATAAATATAAAAAAAAACATATATATTTTTTTGTATCTCACCGATAAATATAAAAAAATCATATATATCTTTTTGTATCTCACCGATAAATATAAAAAAAAACATATATATCTTTTTGTATCTCACCGATAAATATAAAAAAAAACATATATATCTTTTTGTATCTCACCGATAAATATAAAAAAACATATATATCTTTTTGTATCTCACCGATAAATAAAAAAAAACATATATATCTTTTTGTATCTCACCGATAAATATAAAAAAACATATATATCTTTTTGTATCTCACCGATAAATATAAAAAAAAACATATATATCTTTTTGTATCTCACCGATAAATATAAAAAAAACATATATATCTTTTTGTATCTCACCGATAAATATAAAAAAAAACATATATATCTTTTTGTATCTCACCGATTAATATAAAAAAAACATATATATTTTTTTGTATCTCACCGATAAATATAAAAAACATATATATCTTTTTGTATCTCACCGATAAATATAAAAAAACATATATATCTTTTTGTATCTCACCGATAAATATAAAAAACATATATATCTTTTTGTATCTCACCGATAAATATAAAAAAAAACATATATATCTTTTTGTATCTCACCGATAAATATAAAAAAACATATATATCTTTTTGTATCTCACCGATAAATAAAAAAAAACATATATATCTTTTTGTATCTCACCGATAAATATAAAAAAAACATATATATCTTTTTGTATCTCACCGATAAATAAAAAAAAACATATATAACTTTTTGTATCTCACCGATAAATATAAAAAAACATATATATCTTTTTGTATCTCACCGATAAATAAAAAAAACATATATATCTTTTTGTATCTCACCGATAAATATAAAAAAAAACATATATATCTTTTTGTATCTCACCGATAAATATAAAAAAAAACATATATATCTTTTTGTATCTCACCGATAAATATAAAAAAAACATATATATCTTTTTGTATCTCACCGATAAATATAAAAAAAAACATATATATCTTTTTGTATCTCACCGATAAATATAAAAAAAACATATATATTTTTTTGTATCTCACCGATAAATATAAAAAAACATATATATCTTTTTGTATCTCACCGATAAATATAAAAAAACATATATATCTTTTTGTATCTCACCGATAAATATAAAAAACATATATATCTTTTTGTATCTCACCGATAAATATAAAAAAAAAACATATATATCTTTTTGTATCTCACCGATAAATATAAAAAAAACATATATATCTTTTTGTATCTCACCGATAAATATAAAAAAAACATATATATCTTTTTGTATCTCACCGATAAATAAAAAAAAACATATATATCTTTTTGTATCTCACCGATAAATATAAAAAAACATATATATCTTTTTGTATCTCACCGATAAATAAAAAAAACATATATATCTTTTTGTATCTCACCGATAAATATAAAAAAAACATATATATCTTTTTGTATCTCACCGATAAATATAAAAAAAAACATATATATCTTTTTGTATCTCACCGATAAATATAAAAAAAACATATATATCTTTTTGTATCTCACCGATAAATATTAAAAAAAACATATATATCTTTTTGTATCTCACCGATAAATATAAAAAAAACATATATATTTTTTTGTATCTCACCGATAAATATAAAAAAACATATATATCTTTTTGTATCTCACCGATAAATATAAAAAAACATATATATCTTTTTGTATCTCACCGATAAATATAAAAAACATATATATCTTTTTGTATCTCACCGATAAATATAAAAAAAAACATATATATCTTTTTGTATCTCACCGATAAATATAAAAAAAACATATATATCTTTTTGTATCTCACCGATAAATATAAAAAAAAACATATATATCTTTTTGTATCTCACCGATAAATATAAAAAAAACATATATATCTTTTTGTATCTCACCGATAAATATAAAAAAAAGTATTTATGATGTAGTAGATGTTTCCCAATAACACCGGATTCAACGCTATTTATCGTGTGATACTCAAACATCAATGTTTTCAATACTGATCCTCATGTGAAACTATCGCTTACAGTATCTTTGTTTGTCTGTGCCGTTGAGATGTTTATGAAATGGCTGTTACGGCCTAGCACGGCAACTAGCTCCCCAAATGTTAAACGCGATAAAACGATAAACACATTCACTTTCAATGAAGAGGTTGATATATCGTCGGATACATCTGCTGGTGGGTTATCTCTTCGAGTTTCTTCTTTTTTATTTTTGCATAATTACTGGCAGTACCTCTGTGCTGGAGTTGAACCACGGCCCTCTGTAATAAAGAAGGCCGAGGACATAAAGTCATGTGACCTGATGACGTCATTGGATTTAGTCTATAGAATCTGGTCAGGTGTCACAAGAAACAATCGGAGGTAGATAACGTCTAATGATAAAACCGTTTTCGGGGATTTAGCATCGCAGCCAACAAACGAAAGCAACGTTTTCGATACTGATCCTTATGTGAAACTATCTATTACAGTATCTTTGTTTGTGAGTTGAGATGTTTATGAAATGGCTGGTCAATTATTCAAATATATAACAAATAGAATATAACTAAAAGCAAAAAAAGTTACTCTCCTACCTACTTGCATAAGTTGTGTGTGTTTTAATGGAATTTAAACCTTTTATTCAGTTCGAAAAAACTTGTATCGCGCTGTAAAGAGGTTATCGAAACGAAAACCGGCTCTATTCGGAATGTTAAAAATGGTTTAAAATTCTAAAAAAAATAAACAAAATACTGATAGAAATTCATCGAATAAGTGTCAGGATAACAGTGACAATTATTGGGTGGACTTCAATCAGTATTTTGCTTATTTTTTCGAATTTGGAAACATATCTGACGCTTCGAAGTCGGCATAATTTCGTCAGCTCTTACATTTGAATGAATTTCAAAGTAACATTTATATTTTTTATTCGAATCTATGTTGATTGAAATCAAACCCGATTTGGTGATGTTTTAATATTTAATGTTTTAAATATTTCTGGACTAGTAACTTTTTTATACTAATATTATTTGTTTGAATTTAATTTGTTTCTATTTTTGCTAACTTATCGTCTGTTTTTTTCAGATAAATTAATTGATCATTTGTTTTCGTTTTTAAAAGTATTTATAAATGGTTTGATTAAAAATATTTTTCGTTTGGATTTTAAAAGATATTGTTCTTAGTGTCGAATCATTTTGATTTTTAAAAATATTGTTGTTCATTTTTATTAAAAAATATTGTTGTTCGTTTTGATGTGTAAAAATGTTTATTCGTTTTAATTAAAAAACTTATTGTTCGTTTTGATTTTAAAAGAATATTATTGTTTGATTAGATTTTTTTAAATATTTCAGTACGTTTTTATTTTTAAAAATATTTTTGTTCGAATTGATTTTAAAAAATATTGTTGTTCGTTTTGAATTTTACAATATTGTTGTTTGTTTTGATTTTTTAGATATTGTTGTTAGTTTTGATTTTAAAAAAATATTGTTGTTTATTTTGATTAAAAAATATTGTTGTTCGTTTTAATTTTTCAAAATATTGTTGTTGAAATATTTCTTGAATAGTAACATTTTTATACTAATATAATTTGTTACTACATTTGCTAACTTATCGTCTGCTTTTTCAGATAAACTAATTGATCGTTTATTTTCGTTTTTAAAAGTAGTTATTAATGTTTTGATTTAAAATATTTTTCGTTTTAATTTTAAACATATTGTTCTAAGTGTCGATTCGTTTGGATTTTTTAAAAATATTGTTGTGCATTTTCATTAAAAAATATTGTTGTTAGTTTTAATTTGTAAAAATTTTTATTTGTTTTGATTTAAAAAATATTATTGTTCGTTTTTATTTTAAAAATATTGTTGTTTGTTTAGATTTTTAAAAATATTGTTGTACATTTTTATTTTTTTTAAATATTGTTGTTCATTTTGATTGAAAAAATATTGTTGTTTACTTAGATTTTTAAAAATGTTGTTATTTATTTTAATAAAAAATATTGTTGTTTGTCTTGATTTTGAAAATATTGCTGTTCTTTCTGATTTGTAAAATATTGTTTTTCGTTTTAATTTTTAAAAAATACTGTTGAGCGTTTTGATTTTAAAAATATTGTTCTTTGTGATATAACTAAATATTGATTTTTTTAAAATATTGTTGTTCGTTTTGATTTTAAAAAATATTGTTGTTCGTTTTGATTTTAAAAACATTGTTGTTCGTTTTGATTTTAAAAAATATTGTTGTTTGTTTTGATTTAAAAATATTGTTGTTCGTTTTGATTTTTAAAAATTATTGTTTTTTGCTTTCATTTTAAAAATATTGTTGTTAATTTTAATGGAAAAATATTGTTGTTCGTTTTTATTTTTTTTTAATATTGTTGTTCGTTGTAATTTTAAAAATATTGTTGTTCGTTTTATTTAAAATGTACTCTTGTTTGTTTTGATTTTTAAAATATTGTGGTTCATTTTGATTTTTAAATATCTTGTTTTTAATTTTTATTAAAATAATTTTCTGTTCGTTTTGATTTTTTAAAATATTTTTGTTCGTTTTGATTTTAAAATATTGTCATTTGGTTTGATTTTTGTAAATATTGTTGTTTGTTTTTATTTTTTTAAATATTGTTGTTCGTTTTGATTAAAAAATATTGTTGTTCGTTTGGATTTTTATAAATATTGTTGTTTGTTTTGATTTAAAAAATGTTGTTTGTTTTGATTTGAAAAATATTGTTGTTCGTTGTAATTTGTAAAAATTTGGTTTGTCGTGAGGATTTAAAAAAATATTATTGTTCGTTGTGATTTTAAATAAATATTGTTGTTCGTTTTGATTTTTTTAAATAATATTGTTTGTTTTGATTTTAAAAAAATTGTTGTACGTTTTGATTTTTAAAAATTATTGTTGTTTGCATTCATTTTAAAAAATATTGTTCATTTTGATGAAAAATAATATTGTTGTTCATTTGGATTTTTTTAAATATTGTTGTTCGTTTAAATTTTTATAAATATTGTTGTTCATTTCGATTTTAAAAAATATTATTCTTCATTTTGACTAAAAATATATTATTGTTCATTTTGATTTTTTTTAAATATTGTTTTTTCCTTTTGATTTAAAAAAAACTTTTGTTGTTTGTTTTGATTTTAAAAAAGATTGCTGTTCCTTTTGATTATAAAACATACTGTGGTTTGATTTGATTTTTAAAAATATTGTAGTTCATTTTAAATATATTGTTTTTCATTTTGATTAAAAAAATATTTCTGTTCGTTCTCATTTTAAAAAATGTATCGTTGTTCGTTTAGATTTTAAAACATATTGTTGTTCGTTTTTATTTTTTAAATATTGCTGTTCGTTCTGATTTTTTAAAATATTGTTTCTCGTTAAAATTTTTAAAAATACCGTCGTTCGTTTTGATTTTTAAAAATATTGTTCTTTGTGATATGAAAAAAATTGATTTTGAAAAATATTCTTGTTCGTCTTGATTTTAAAAAATATTGTTGTTCTTTTGGATTTTAAAAAATATTGTTGTTCGTTTTTATTTTAAAAATATTGTTGTTTGTTTTGATTTTTAAAATAGTGTTGTTCGTTTGGATTTTAAAAATATTGTAGTTCGTTTTGATTAAAAAAAATTGGCTGTTCGTTTTGATTTTAAAAAAATTGCTGTTCGTTTGGATTTTTAAAAATATTGTTGTTTTTTATTTTTAAAATATTGTTCGTTTTGATGTTTAAAAATTTTTGTTGTTTGCTTTCATTTTAAAACATATTGTTGTTAATTTTAATGGAAAAATATTGTTGTTCGTTTTTATTTTTTTTAATATTGTTGTACCTTTTAATTTTTTTTACATGGTGATCACCACTTATCAAGGCCCGTAAGCCACTCGGGGATAAGGGTTATTTTGTGTACAATAATCAATGGGATAATATCGTAGTAATAGTTGGTATTGGAGATTTGATAAAGTGTCTTACTTAAGGGGGCGATTAATAAGGAATTTGTTTATGTTGGAATTGAAGACGTCTAAGTTGTAGTCAGGTGGGAAACAGGCAAACAGTAGAGAATTTCACAGGTGTACACTTCTCAGAAAAAAGCTATGTTCATGGAATCTACGGTTTGATTTAGGCATAGATAAAGAGTGGGGGAAATTACTGACAGTGGTTTAAGCTAGACGGGTGTTTATTTATTTTTATTTTTTATTTTTTACACAGTGGTCACCACTTATCAAGACCCGGAAGCCACTCAGGGATAAAGGTTATTGCAAGTACATTACTTTAGTGTGGAGATTTGATGGTGTTTACTTAAGAGGGCGGTTCATGAAGGATTGGTGATGAGGGACCAGACATTGGAGCTCGGACGAGCACTTGCCATGGAATTAACGATAAAATAAAGACAGGCTCGCAACATCTCTTCTGTGGGAGAGAGGTTGCAGGGAAGAGAAGAGAGCATCCCCCACTAAGCCACGAAGTCTATTTTGTACTTTGTCAAGGCAGGATAGGCTGTTTTTTGAAGCTCCAGTCTAGATGTGGCAGCAGTACTCCATCTTTGGACGTACTTGGCTTTTATAGAGATAGAGAATTGCATCAGTAGTGAGATATCTTCTGGAGCGGTAGAAGGATCCTACCATTTTCCCAGCGGCCCGGGCAACAGACTTGATGTACGTGTTTCATTTCAGATCAGGAGTAAAGGTCAAACACTGGAGCTTGTCAAAACATGAAGCCTCTCCAAGACGAGAGCTGTCCATTTCAATTGATGCTAGATGAGGAACGTTGAGCGTTGATGATGTAAAGTAAGGAGCTTGGTTTTAGATGCATTAAAAGTAACCAGACATCTCTTCCCCCACTGAACGACGCACTCAAGATCAGAGGATAGACAATCAGAGAGAGCTTTGTCATTTACAGCCTTTGATGTGTTGCCGTAGATGGTCGTGTCATCTGCATAGATGTCAACGAATGATTTAAGTATGTGTTTTGGGAGATCATTGATGTAGATCAGGAAGAGAGTTGGGCCCACGATGGACCCCTGGGGGACTCCAGCATTAATATTGTGGGCCTCTGATTTCTTCCCATCAACCACTACTCTTATGAACCTATCAGAGAGAAATGATTCAATGATTGAGAAAACATTTCCAGTAATACCATAGCTGGAAATCTTGTGAAGTAGGCCCTTATGCCAAACCTTATCGAAGGCCTTTGATATGTCAAGAGCAATTGCCCTAGAAAGGAAACCTTTGTCGAGAGATTCACTAATCCTATGGGATATAACTGCTAGCACATCAGCTGTAGATCTAGCAGAACGGAAACCATATTGCATGTCACTAAGGAAGTTATTTCTGCTGAGGTAGTTGACTACTTCTTTATTTAATATGGATTCCAGTAACTTACTCATAACACACAAGAGACTTATTGGTCTGTACTGAGAGAGGGATGATTTATCACCTGAGTTCTTAAATACAGGGCATACTGATGAGGTTTCCAAGGTGTTGGGAAGCACTTCTCGTTAAGGCAACGCTTAAACAGTTTTGTAAGTATGGGGCAAGTTTTGGTCGAAGCTTTTTCAACACTATAATTGGAATGCCGTCTGGGCCAGTTGCTTTACTGGAATCAAGGTTCTTGATTAGTTTGGCGACCTCGTGCACAGATATGTGTATGTTGGATAAGGTGTTGTCTGTTGTTGGAGGAAATATGGGGAGTTGATGCCCTTCGTCACAGAGGGTAGAGTTAGCTGCAAAGTTCTTGGCGAATAGTTTGGCCTTGTCTGATGCTGATGAGATGACCTCAGGTCCATTGATGATGGTCGGGATAGAACGCACACTTCTGTTCAGGATCCTGTTTGCTATTTGACAAAACTGATGGGAATCAAGCCGCTGCTCAGCTACTTTGGATTTGACGGACTGAGCATATAGCTCTCTTACATTCTTTTATTACTCTTTTACAGTGGTTGCTGGCAGTCCTGAAAGCAGCTTTAGTCTCAGTATATCTATTACGTTGGTAGCTATGGAAAAAGTGATTTCTGTGCGCAGTGGCAGCGGCACATTTTGGGGAGAACCATGGCTGGCTGTTAGGTTTTTGTTGGAATTTTTTAGATGATATGAATCGGTCTATGCCTACAATTAACCATTCGGTTAGGTCTGATACTATAGGGGATACATCATTTTTAAACATGGAATGCAGAGGTAGATCAGATATGAATGTACGGAAGCTATCCCAGTCAGCCATAGAGTATCGATATACAGTACGGTGGAGAGGTACATCTGAAGACTTATTGAATTTCATTTTTATCTTAACTGATACAACTGTGTGATCGGAGGATCCCAGGGGAGATAGAACGGAACATGAACACAGCTCAGGGGATGTTGTGAGGAAAAGGTCTAGAAGGCTTGCATATTGACCGGGTGTATTGGTCACACGGGTGGGTTCGCGAACAATCTAAGTGAGGTCATAGGCAATGGCAAAGTCATGACAGTACCTCCCCTCATCATCTGTCTTATGTGAGTGAGTCAGCCATTCCACATTATGGAAATGTGAATGGTAGCCGAAGGATGAGCAGACAGGATGAGGTCAATTTTCTCAGATATACTCTTAAGGACAGTAACCTCGCTGTTGTGGGGGCGATAGAGAGCAAATGTGAATGCGGTGGTGTAAGCAAATGCAACCCGGAAGCACATACAAGGTAAATTATGGTCTTCTCTGGAGATATCTCTACCACACGGGAAGCCATCTTTAATTTAGGCGCATATTCCATGTCCATGGCAATCTTGGGGGTCAGATTTAGATGTTAAGTTAGAGTATCCTTTTATTATGAACTCATCTAGAGAAGTGGTCGGCCCTATGCCAGTTTCGCTTAGAAAGAGTAAGTCCGGTTTCGTCTCGTGTAATTGGGTTTCAACCTCTGGAAGGTTAGAACGTAGACCCCTGATGTTGGAGAAGGAGACATGGTAGTAGGGGTCTACGTTGGAAGATGGGTTTCTGGGTTTATTAGTGTTTTTTTTTTTAGATATTTTTAAAAATCTTGTTGTTCGTTTTGATTTTAAAAATATTGTTGTTCTGTTTGATTTTAAAAAATATGGTTGTTCATTTTGACTAAAAATATTATTGTTCGTTATGATTTTAAAAATATTCTTGTGTGTTTTTATTTTTCAGAATATTTTTGTTTGTTTTGATTTAAAAAAAACATTGTTGTTCATTTCGATTTTATAAAATATTGTTGTTCGTTTTTATTTTAAAAAATGTTGTTGTTAGTTTTGATTTAAAAAATATTGTTGTTCGTTTTGATTTTTACAAATATTGTTGTTCGTTTTGATTTAAAAATATTGTTGCTCGTTTTGATTTTTACAAATATTGTTGTTCGTTTTGATTTAAAAAATATTCTTGTTCATTTTGATTAAAAATATATTGTTGTTCGTTTTGATTTTTAAAAATATTGTGTACAATAATCGTTTGATTATTATAATATGTTTTTTCGTCGGACTTTAAAAAATATTTTCGTTCGTTTGGATTTTAAAAAATATTGTTGTTCCCTTCATTTAAAAAAATCTTTTTATTCGTTTTGTATTTTTAAAAATATTGTTTTTCGTTTTGATTTAAAAAATATTGTTGATCGTTTTGATTTTAAAAATATTATTGTTCGTTTTGCTTTGTAAAAATATTGCTGTTCGTTTTGATTGGTAAAAATATTTTTGTTTTGATTTTTAAAAATATTGTTGTTTATTTTGATTTTTTTAAATATTTTTGTTCGTTTTGATTAAAAAATATCGTTGTTCTTTTTTATTTAAAAAATATTGTTCCTTTTCATTTTTTAAAATATTGTTGTTGAAATATTTCTGGACTAGTAACTTTTTTATACTAATATTATTTATTTGAATTTAATTTGTTTCTATTTTTGCTAACTTATCGTCTGCTTTTTCAGATAAACTAATTGATCATTTGGTTTCGTTTTTAAATGTATTTATTAATGGTTTGATTAGAAATATTTTTCGTTTGGATTTTAAAAGATATTGTTCTTAGTGTCGAATCGTTTCGATTTTTTTAAATATTGTGCATTAAAGAATATTCTTCTTAATTTTGATTTGTAAACATTTTTATTCGTTTTGATTTTAAAAATCTTATTGTTCGTTTTGATTTTAACAAATATTGTTGTTTGTTTAGAATTTTTTAAATATTGTTGTACATTTTTATTCTAAAAAATAATGTTGTTCATTTTGATTGAAAAAATATTGTTGTTTGTTTTTATTTTTAAAAATGTTGTTGTTTATTTTTATTAAAAATATTTTTGTTCGTTTTAATATAAAAAATATTGTTGTTCGTTTTGATTTTTTATAAATCAAAACGAACAACAGTATTTTTATATTAATATATTATTGTTGTTCGTTTTGATTTTAAAAAATATTGTTGTTCGCTTTGCTTTTTTAAAATATTGTTGTTCGTTTTTATTTAAAAAATATTGTTGTTTGTTTTGATTTTTAAAAATATTTTTGTTCGTTTTTGTTTTTAAAAATATTGTTGTTTTGTTAGATTTTCAAAATATTTTTGTTCGTTTTGATTTTTAAAAATATTGTTTTTTTTAGATTTTAAAAATATTGTTCTTCGTTTTGATTTCTAAAAATTTTGTTATTTTTTTTGATTTTAAAAAATATTGGAGTTCGTTTTGATTTTTGAAAATATTGTAGTTTGTTTTGATTTTTAAAAACATTGTTGTTCATTTGTATTATAAATATATTGTGGTTCCTTTTGATTTTTTCATATTGCTGTTCGTCTTGATTAAAAAATATCTTTGTTCGTTTTAATTTTAAAAATATTGTTGTTCGTTTTGATTTTTAAAAATATTGCTGTTCGTTTTGATTTTAAAAAATATTGTATGAGTTGATTTGAAAAATATTGCCGTTAGTTCTGCTTTTAAAACATATTGTTGTTCGTTTTGATTTTTTAAAATGTTGCTGTTCGTTCTGATTTTATAAAATATTGTTGTTTGTTTTGATTTAAAGAAATATTGTTGTTCGTTTTGATTTTTAAATATATTGTTCTTTGTGATGTAAAAAATATTGTTGTGCGTCTTGTTTTTTTCAAAATATTGTTGTTGTTTTTTTATTTTAAAAAATATTGTTGTCCGTTTCGATTTTTAAAATATTGTTTTTCGTTTTGATTTAAAAAAATATTGTTGTTTTTTAGATTTTTAAAATATTGTGGTTCGTTTTGATTTGTAAAATTTTTTTGTTCGTTTGGATTTAAAAAATATTGTTGTTTATTTTGATTTTACAACATATTGTTGTTCGTTTTGATTTTTAAAAATATTGTTGTTTGTTTTAATTTTTTAAAAATATTGTTGTTCGTTTTTGATTTTTAAAAATTATTTTTGTTCGCTTTCATTTTAAAAAATATAGTTGTTCATTTTTATGGAAAATATATTGTTGTTCGTTTTGATTTTTTTTTTAAATATAGTTTTTCGTTTTGATTTTTAAAATATTGTTGTTCATTTTGATTTTTAAAAATATTGTTTTTTCATTTTGATGAAAAATATGATGTTGTTCGTTTTTATTTTTTAAAATTAGTGTTGTTCGCTTTCATTTTAAAAAATATTGTTGTTCATTTTGATGAAAAAATATTTTTGTTCGTTTTGATTTTTTCAAAAATATTGTTGTTCGTTTTGATTTAAAAACAACTATTGTTGTTCGTTTTGATTTTAAAAAATATTGCTGTTCGTTTTGATTATAAAAAATACTGTGGTTTGTTTTTATTTTTTAAAATATTGTTGTTCAATTTTATTTTTCAATATATTGTTGTTAGTTTTGATTTTAAAATATTTAGTTTTTAAATTTAGTTATTTCCATGGCAGGTGCTCGTCTGAGCTCCAATCCCTCGTCCCCCCTTGTCAATCTTTTACGTGAAACACACTTTTGGCTGAAACTACTGTCAATAATTTTCCCCACTCTTTATCTGTGCCTAA
This sequence comes from Euprymna scolopes, assembly GCF_053919585.1. NCBI lineage: Eukaryota > Metazoa > Mollusca > Cephalopoda > Sepiida > Sepiolidae > Euprymna > Euprymna scolopes. The sequence continues at coordinate 68,772,512 of NC_136502.1, forward strand.
ATCCAAACGTAGATTCCATGAACAAAGCTTCTTTCTTAGAACTGCACGCCAGTGGAACTCTCTGCCGCTAGCCTGTTTCCCACCTGACTACAACTTGGACGTCTTCAAGGCCAACATAAACAAACTCATGACAAACCGTCCCCTTAAGTAAGACACTCTATCAAAACCCCCAATACTAATTACTACAATACTATCTCATTGATTACTGTACACGCAATAACCCTTATCCCTGAGTGGCCTTCGGGCCTTGATAAGTGGTGAACTCCATGTAAAAAAAAATATTGTTGTTCGTTTTGATTTTTAAAAATATTGTTGTTTGCTTGGATTTGAATGACGTCGATGATGGAAGTAAAGACTATTTCCTCCACTTGTTCTAAATTTTCTTTCATTCGTTCCGAATTCTGTCTCATTGTCACAGTTTTTCGTTCTTTGAAACGTATTTTCTTTCCATCGGTCTTCTTTGTTATAGAAGTTTTACTGCATTGCAGACGAATTTCATTTTTACTCCATATATGATCAGTTATATCTGTTGCGTTTGCATTTCTTGTATTTCTTCCTCGTCGGACTCGAAATTATATGCTGCGTATTTCGTTTTGTCCATTTTTTTAAAATTATTTATCGTTGCTTTTTATCTTACTGTATTCAATCTCTTCTTGACATTGTTACGTTTCTGGCATGAAGACGCTGTTTGCATAACTTCGTTGTGCCTATATGTGACCCAGCCACCTGTGGTGGTCGAATTTTACATTACTAGCGATTAAAATAAAACTAAATCAAAGTTTTTATTATATGAATTTTACATTACTAACGATTAAAATAAAACTAAATAAAAGTTTTTATTATATGAATTTTACATTACTAACGATTAAAATAAAACTAAATAAAAGTTTTTATTATATGAATTTTACATTACTAACGATTAAAATAAAACTAAATCAAAGTTTTTATTATATGAATTTTACATTACTAACGATTAAAATAAAACTAAATCAAAGTTTTTATTATATGAATTTTACATTACTAACGATTAAAATAAAACTAAATAAAAGTTTTTATTATATGAATTTTACATTACTAACGATTAAAATAAAACTAAATTAAAGTTTTTATTATATGAATTTTACATTACTAACGATTAAAATAAAACTAAATCAAAGTTTTTATTATATGAATTTTACATTACTAACGATTAAAATAAAACTAAATAAAAGTTTTTATTATATGAATTTTACATTACTAACGATTAAAATAAAACTAAATCAAAGTTTTTATTATATGAATTTTACATTACTAACGATTAAAATAAAACTAAATAAAAGTTTTTATTATATGAATTTTACATTGCCTTGCTGACTCCATTTGTTTAGTCGATGAGGCGACCCGAAACAAAGAAAAATGGCTTTAGTTGGCGGGTATTGGATTGATAATAATATTTTAAAATAATATTATTTTGCAAAGGAAACAATTGATTTAAGGATAATAATATGAAAGTCTGTTTTATCTAAACTTGGGAAGCAATATCTGAGCCGGAGGTCAATTATCAAGGGCAGCCGACGTGGGAACAAATTCAATGGAAATTTACTTCGATACACGAATATGCACGGAGCCAATCAGAAGAGAGGGGAATATGTCGTGGCGGCCTCTGGTTGGCTGGTTGGGATTCGGGGAAGCTTCTCTCTCCACCAATCTACCGCTTTGTATTTGTTACAATATAAAGTCAACGATCGTTCACTTCAAACTCTAAAACCGGTTTCTTAAGATCCAACAGCACTTTCATCTCCGTGACGTCGAATATGTGGGCCTTCATCTGCAAATCGTTCTTAGCATTGCCCTCTTCTGGCTCAACTTACCAATTGTACAACTGATGGCATCTTATTCTCAATAGAGCCTTAACTTCATTTTTTGTACACACAGTAAGGTTACTTGTTCACCAGTAATAAAATCAATACTAGAAATGTACTTATCCGTTATACCTAAACCTTTTCACCTTGCGATTTTTACATTGATTCGAATACAAACAGTTCTTGATCATAATATTTTCTGTTATATGCTTGACACAAAAAAGATTTGGGGGGGGGCAAGTTGAATCGCTTCTAAATACTGTCTATAAATGTCATATGGGTTTTTAAACACAACTCACTATCAGATTAAGGTTTATTTTAACATTCGGTTTCTTTAAAGTGTATCAAACTTAGAAATACTTAATGCCTGTTTGTTGTGCGAAATGTGGGTGAAATATCACAGAGGAAGATGATTCTTCCAACTGGAGGGGTTGAATGAACGAAATACGCACCCTCAAACCGAGTGATACGTTATGTTGTAAATGGTTGTTGACTCTAAAATCTTGTAGCATACATGAATGAAAGTTCATTATCGTACTTTTCGAATCTCACATCTGAATTATATTAGACCCTTTTTTATTTATAAAAAAAGTATTTAAAAGAGAAGAACAATCACAGTAAAAAATATGGCGACTGGTTACTTGCGTGTACGTCTGTGAGAGAGAAAGACGAACAGATAAACGGATATTTCGTCTCGCTACACCTAGCTATATTTTGAGCACGGTTTCTGAATAAGGACGGTGCCTTGGGCACGTCTTCTCTCACTCCAAGTGTAACCAGAAAAGAGCTAAAAAAAAGTCACTGCAGAGAAGTCACATTGATTCATCGATTTTCGTTCGGGAGTCACCTCTAGCGTTTAACTGCTATTAAAACTTTTTTCATTGAAACACGGCTATATGTGGAGATACGTCCACATTTTGCAACGTATTTTGCTTTTATTTTGCTACATGACTATTCATCTTCCTCATCAGTTCGACCTCGTATGAGAAGTGGTTTAGTGGCCGATAATTCAACCATGTAACACTGTATAACATAGTTACAGTAGATAGATAGATAGATAGATAGATAGATAGATAGTAATACTGCAGACCCGTTGTCCTGTGAAATCGGATGTCGTGAAAGATAGAGCAGGGTTGGTCTGGCGTCAGTAATGGCAGCTGCGGAACAACAATTTTCCAGCAATAAAAATCCCGAAATTTTCAAGAGAGAAATGAAAAGAATGCGAGATTGGCAGACAATGAAAATGTCGTGATTCCTGCTAAGGCGCGTCTTGTCCGTCATTTTGGCGGGTATCACATTCCGTGGAGAGAAAAACAAAAAGAAAGAAAGATAAAAAATAAAATCTTTTTAAAAAGCGAAACCGGATGACGAAATCCTGAGACCAAGATGATTAACGGATAAACAGTAAAATAAGGAAGGCATCTATATCAACCGGACAACACCCCCTCCTCTCTCCCTCGCTCGCGCTTTTTCTGTATATATATATATATATATATATATATATATATATATATATATATATATATATATATATATTAGCTTTCTTAATACTTGACAGACTATGGATACTCACTGCAAGGACTCCTGTACGTAGAGATTTTGTGGTTGCGTAATTTTTGTGGTTGTGCAATCTCAAACCACACTTCTCCTGAGTTGGCACTATTAAATACCAGTAGCAAGTGGAGGTTCAGGATGACTGGAAACAATGCCGAGATAAGCGGAGAGCATATACAGCGTCTAGAATTCCAAAATAGTCACCTATCTGATACTAGCCAAGCTTAACGTTGCTTAATTTCGGTGACCTGACGAGAACCAGTGTGTGAACGTAATTATGTCGCATATATATATATATATATATATATATATATATATATATATATACATATATATATATATATATATATATATATATATAGAGAGAGAGAGAGAGAGAGACTCGAGTATATATATAGACGACCTTATATGTGTAAACGATAACGATGAATTCGAAAAAAAAACATCTTATATATCCAAAAGAGTTAGAATTGAATTTTGAACATAGAGGACAACAGGCTACATTTCTGGATTTAGATATAAAAATTGGGGATGGGATTTTTCTTTATAAAATATTTGATAAAAGAAACTCTTTCCCCTTTCAAATAGTGCGTATGCCGCATAGTACCTGCTCTGTTTTTATGTTTTATGGAACCATTATGTCAGAGTTTTTGAGATTTTTAAAATTAATAGATTTTATACCACCAAATTCTAGCTTAGTAATAAGGATGATAAACAAGGTGCGGATAAAACTAAAATATTTAAACAGTTAAATAAAGCATCTGTTCGTTATCCTGATGCTTTAGAATCGTTTAAAAGTAACCAGAATATATTAGTAAAGGAAATCCAAAACTTTATTAGTAATGTATAAAATGTATTTATAAAAAAATGTGTATATGTATAAATATTTTTAACCTTTATATGTACTTAATTTTCAATAAATAAGAATGTAAATACACAAAATACTAATCGTAGTGGGGGTGATAATAGTCAAATAGATTAATCCCAATCTTATAAATACAAGACTGGTAAATTAAAAAAATATATCCGTTTTGAATTTGGAAACAGATGAATCTCACGGGTAAGAAATTCAGTTTTACAACATGAATAGGTTAGATAAAGTAATTAAGAATAGGAAACTAGATCTAATATTTGTAACATGTTTTTTTTCCTAAGATTAAGGGAGGTGGTGTTTGATCAACACTGCTGGGGAGCCATGATGTAATATACTGTTTTGTTTTTAAATCCCCGAAACAGTATTTCATGGTAAACAACTAATGCTCCCTTAAAAATAAATTGATACTGGTACTATAGTGAATTCGAGAGAGCAAGTTGATGCAGGTATTGACTGACTAAATGGTTTTCTAACGAATGATAAAAAATATTTTTTGTATAGTTTTAAATGTTAAAACCTTCCAAGACTATATATATATATATACACACTATTTTTATTTTATATTTTTATTATTTTACCTACAGATTCTAACCCGGTTACAAAGTCATATTTAATACCGCAGTCTGGTATTCAACCTCCAGAGCATCATTAATTAACATAAGAAAAGATGAAATTTAAAATATATGTTATGTCAAATTAGCGGACATATACAATAAGCTAAATCATATGGTGTTTAATGCCACGGTCAGAATATCGCTTAACGCATAAATTGATGGCTCATTTATAAATTCTCATAAAATCCCAATTCTTGTTAAAGAAGGCGATAACAATATTTTTATCATTTATATAATTCATAAAATAGTGCGATTTTTCTCGTCTAAAAAAACATTATAGCAATATGAACACAGATGCCACATATAGAACAAGTATGGTCATACGATCTGCCAATACCTGCTGCATGTTTTGCAGATATCGATTTTATTCAATATTGTAAATTCCGATATTATATCCCATGAGAATCACTCTCTCAAAATAGTCAAACTTTGAGAAGATTATATGTGATTTTACCTATTACTCATTAAAATAACTACTGTTACGCGGTAACTTTTCTTACATTAGCTTCAAAATACCGGTCGCAAACCCAGTTTTCATCCCGTACTTTTAACATTTACCCATTACGCCTATCCTGCATAAATATTGAACGTTACCTTAAAATGAGATTATTAAACTTCAGAAAATTTGATTGGCTGCCTCAGACCTAAACCGGATTGCTGGAATTTCTGTTTCGAACACCGTTCTATAAACATGGCGTCAGCCAATGCTCCGTCTCATAAACACATTTTCTTATATAAAACAGATAGTATAGTTTACTTCTACCTTTTAATATTTACATACATACGTACAGAACATAGAAGATATTGTATATATTTATTAGAATTATAATAATTACATTTACATTGAATAGTCTTGGAGAATGCAGTAATTTGAAAATGAGAATTGAGGACGTTTAAAGCGTACACAGCCCGAAAAGTAAAAAAAAAAAAAAAAAGAAAAATTTAATTAAGAAAATAGCAAGGTTTGTATTTATATTTTTATTTATACTCATTAGGTTTTATTCATTTCAAAAGTTATTTTTGCAGAATACGAACCGGTATATTATTGTATAATCATAAAGTTTGAATTTTTATTTCGAGGCAAACTTAAGTTTTAATTTTATATCGTTAATACAATAACACAGGACAGGGAATATATTGTATATATTTATTAGAATTATTATAATTTTTATATGCATTAATTTATACTATAGAATGAAAGAAAAACAGAAAAATAATTTTTATTTTTAAATTATCAAGGTTCGTACTTATATTTAAAATAAAGCATTAGGTTTTATTCATGAAATATAAATGATTAAGAACTTTCACCTAAAAATTTAATAAAAATAATCGTAAACACTAAATTTTTATCCCGAAGCGACCACTGAAGTTTAATGTTATAAAAATAATACAATAACCACGACAAGAAAGACATCGTATTCAATAGCATTTACATTTACATTGAATAACTTAAATAAGTTGGAAACGAGAATTTAGGACGCTTAAAGCGTACACTACCCGAAAACTAGAAAAATGCTTTTTTATATAAAAAATACTAAGATTCATAATTATGTTTTAGTTTTACTGACAAATAATTAGGTTTTATTCATTTTAAATATTTTTACATACTTTCCAAATTTACTCTCTACTTTCACACATCAATTTAAGATATCGTAAACATGTTAAAAACGATGTTTTAAGTAATATTAGTTCAGCATGGACACTTATAACGGCAAAAGCCATTCGTAACATAGGCAGTTTTAACTAACAATTGTCACACTACAACGATTAAGCGACTCAAAACAGAAAGTATCTTATATCCCGAACCTACTTTGGCCTGGCATCGTTTTCGGCCAACTCATAATCCGTTACGCATCACCATCATCATCATCATCATCATCATCATCATCATCATCATCATCATCAGTAGTGGTACTAGCAGTTCATTTTTTATTTTCTACCATTGTTCATATTCTATAATAATATTAGGATGTATTATTATTATTATTATTATTATTATTATTATTATTATTATTATTATTATTATTATTAAGTAGCATGGATCGATTACAGAAAGGCTTATGACATGGTTTATTATTCATGGATACGTGAAATACTATTGATGATGAAGGTTGCTGAGAATGTGGTAGGGCTTTTGGAGACAAGTATGGCTCAATGGAAAACGGTGCTGACAGCAAACAGAGAGGTGATGGGGTAGGTTGGCATTAAACGTGGAATATTCCAAGGAGATTCGTTATCTCCACTTCTTTTTGTAATGATAATGATGCCACTGAGCATCCTCTTGAAGAGAGAGAAACTGGGGTATAACTTTAGATCTGATGACAGACGCCTTAACCATCTACTGTTTATGTGGATGATTTGAAAATATTCGGCAGAAATGAAAAGGAAATGGAGAGAATGGTAGAACGTCTGGGACATACTCAGAAGACATTGGGATGGAGTTTGGGATTAGTAAATGCGCAGTGCTGGTGATGAAAAAAGGAGTAAAGGTTCATTCGAATGGAATAGTGCTGCCAAATGGAGAAATCATGAAAGAAATAAAATATACAGAGTATAAGTATTTGGGAGTGTTGAAGGGTGTAGGCATCATGAACAGAGAAATGAAGGAGAAGGTCAAGAAGGAGTATCTTAGAAGAGTGAAACTAACTGCAAAGTCGAAACTGTATGGAAGTAACCTAATGAAAGCCGTGAATGTATGGGAAGGCAGTGTTTTGAGATACAGTTCGAGAATTTTAGAATAGTCTAACAATTGGATGCATGCCATGGATATCAAAACAAGAAAAGTTTTAGCAATGGTTGGTATATTTCACATTCTAAGTAGTGTAGCAAGGCTGTATCAAAAGAGGAAAGACGGTGGGAGAGGATTGAAAAGTGTAAAAGATTGTGTGAGAACTGAACAGAGATGTCGTTGAAGGAGCATGTGGTTAGAAGTGAGAAGTGGATGCCTAAGGTTGTGGCCAATGAATTGGAGGTATGTGAGACCAAGACTGATTATGTGAAACGTATGGATAGAGAAAGGGCAGAGGAACTAGCTAGGAAAAAATACATGGAAGGTTGTTCCAGGATATAGCAGAAGTGGCTGATGAAAGATCATGGCAATGGCTTAGAGCTGGGTATCTGGCTAAGAGTACTGAAGCTTTTGTGTGTGCAGTACAAGAGCAGGATTTGGAATATGATTGTTTAAAAAAAGTGGTTCTAGGTGTTTCTGCAGAATGCCTGATTTGTGGTAAGACCGCAGAATCAATTGCGCACCTTGCAGCAGAGTGTAGTGGATTGGCCCAGAGAGAGTACTGCAAAAGACACGATCGCATGGGACTCCGGATATATTGGGAGATGCGTAAGAGTGTTGGGGTCAAGTGTGCTGGAAAATGGTTTGAGGAGGTGCCTGATAAAGTGAGAACAAGTGAGGATGGCAAGGTAGAGGTATGGCGGGACAAAAGTGTCATAACGCAATTGGAACATAATCATCCGGATTTGGTTATCATTGACAAAGTCTCAAAAGACTGGCAGATTGTAGACTTTTCAATACTCTGGGACAGGAATGTGACCGAGAAGGAGAACGAGAAGTAGAGCAATTATGCTCCATTGGCGTTGGAGATAAGGCGTATACACGGGTTAAAACAAAAATAATCCCGGTTGTAGTTGGTACACTAGGAATAGTATCAAGTCGTCTAGAAGGACAATTGAAAAAAACTATAAATCCTCGATGTTTTAGGTGGCCTTCAGACCTCTGAAATTATAGGTACTACCAACATCCTTATCCCTTATTAATAGTAGTATCCTTATTATTAGAATTATTTTCTGTTTTATAAATTCTATTATTATTTTTTATATTATCAGTATTACTGCTATAATTATTCTATGATAATTATTTTTCTTACTGTTATTACTATCAGTAGTATTCTTATTATTTGTATCATATTTTTCACAGTATTACAATTATCATTAATAGAATTATTATGTTTTATTCCCAATAAAACATTATTACTATTAGTAATAGTTGACGTATTAAAATTTGTTATTATTGATCTTCGTACTAATATTGCTATCATCATTTTCATGTAGCATTATTTATCATTAAATCTAGGTTGGGCTTCGGCAGTGTATTTCGTGTTTGGAAACGCCGGGGCACAGGTAGGCTAGTTTTAAGTATACGGGATACGGCATTAAAAATTGGTAACAAAATACAGTACAGTATATAATACACATGTATATAATCAAATAATATTATAAATAACACCGTAAGGTGGAGCAAATGCCGTAACCAGGAGCCGGAAAAACATCGTATCCCACATCGTATTCCACATCGTAACCTGAAAAAAAAAATCGTATCCTTGGGTCACCGTATCCTGGGGTGCTACTGTATCATATTATTACCTATAGACCCCAGTGTTTCGTGTTTGCACAATAATCAGTCCATAAAATAATGATTAGTAGCTGTCGAAGGATTCGAACCCAGTTGCAAATTCACCTATGGGACGTGGTTTAATAATCTAAATATCCACAGACCTTAACCCTATCTATTCTCGTTCCTGTATACTGATTATATTTATGTTTATTGTTTTAATGTTTTTCGTTTGATTGTTTTTTGTTATTGATCGCTTTTTTCTTATGAGTACTTCCGTAAAGCATTGTTTGTGATAATTAATATCCGTTAAGAGTTTTACGGAAAATGCATAGGGATATAGGGAAGATATTCCTTTAGTTAAGAACTCAACCTAAAGAGAAAGACAATAAATATTAAGGCGCGAATTTTAAACATTTCTGAGGTAGAAGCACGTTAGATATTGAGAGAATCAGATTGTAGCTGTAACTGCACCGATATTTACATAAATACACTACATACAATTACAGACAAATGTCCGTAAACGTCTGTAATTCTATTTCAATTACGTTGACTACTAAATCCAATTCTTAAACAACTAAGCTTCTATTTTTACTATTTATTATTTTTAATGTTTGCAAAAACAAAAATAAATTGGGCAAAAAAAAAATTAAGCGGCAATTAATTATGATCAGTAATTGGAGATTACTTGTGTAATTCTTTTTTTTTCCAAATGTGTGTTGCCATGTCAATAATAAAATTAAAATGTTTGTTGCCATGTCAATAATAAAATTAAAATGTGTGTTGCCATGCCAATAATAAAATTAAAATGTGTGTTGCCATGTCAATAATAAAATTAAAATGTGTGTTGCCATGTCAATAATGAAATTAAAATGTGTGTTGCCATGTCAATAATGAAATTAAAATGTGTGTTGCCATGTCAATAATAAAATTAAAATGTTTGTTGCCATGTCAATAATAAAATTAAAATGTGTGTTGCCATGTAAATAATAAAATTAAAATGTGTGTTGGCATGTCAATAATAAAATTAAAATGTGTGTTGCCATGTCAATAATAAAATTAAAATGTGTGTTGGCATGTCAATAATGAAATTAAAATGTGTGTTGCCATGTCAATAATAAAATTAAAATGTGTGTTGCCATGTCAATAATAACATTAAAATGTGTGTTGGCATGTCAATAATAAAATTAAAATGTGTGTTGCCATGTCAATAATAAAATTAAAATGTGTGTTGTCATGTCAATAATAAAATTAAAATGTTTGTTGCCATGTCAATAATAAAATTAAAATGTGTGTTGCCATGTCAATAATAAAATTAAAATGTTTGTTGCCATGTCAATAATAAAAGAACTCGATGTAAACGTTTCATCTGACGTTATTTACAGGACATCGGTGCAAATTTTGGAATAACTCCCAAACACTTTGTTTTTACTCATGTTCTCTGTTTTCTGCTTTATGGTCCTCTGTTGATATCTTCCATAAATCCTCCATGCCAAATCACAAATTAAAAACTTACAAATAAAAAAAACAACTTCTAACGTAGACTCCTACAATCAGGTATCCTTTTCCAGTATAATAGGTCTATGTTTTAACTTCAGTTAAAATTCATTTACAGTAGACAAAACCGGATCTCTCATTTGCGTATGAAACAGACGTTGGCCTGTCAGTTTATATAAATGATTTCATGATCTCCGGTTAGTCAAACATCACCTCAAAACCCTCGACACCATTATTGTGTGTCTATATCAGGAACAGCTTTCGATGTGATAGGGACACTTCCTACTTTCTATGGACATCCTAATGCGAATATCTGTTTCTGTGAGAAATTACGCACTGCTCTTTACTCTTTATCGTCTCCTCATCATTGACAAAATTGACAACATCTTCTCTCCTCACCCTTTTTGTGTGCATTCAGGTCTCTTTTGATAATCATGTTTACTATGTTTAATGGCTAGTTCATCCAAGCAACACTGACGATAAAAGGTTTTGTCACGACCTTTCCTTAGTTGATGATCTGACACGGATTGTTGACAAAGCTAGTCGCGTAACCAATCTTTTCAGGAAAAGGTCAAGTCTTTTTGGTCTTTTCCTTACAACTTGTCATCAACTATGCTCATCCACTGTTTTGTATTCTCAGTTGTCTCAAGATAAAAACAAAATGCAACAAAATCTCTGACGTTCCTCTCCATCGCGCTGTGTATCGATACTCGGTGGTTGTTTAGGAAAACCTCAGATATTTCTTATCTGAAATTCCTTTACATTCTGTGGGGTATATGGTTAGAAAAGAAGAAAAAGAAAGAAACGTACCGGGCGTATCTGCATCGCTCTTTGGGAAAGAAGAAGGAAAGGATGGCCAGCGAATTTGTATACGCGAAGGGCATCTTGGGAAGGCAGAGCATCATGGGAGAAACTATTTTTTTCCCCTGTCTCTTCCTTTTTTTCTAGATAGGAGGATATAAAAGCAGGGAAAAATTCCCTGGGGAGGCAGAGAGAAAAGAGTTGTGAACATCTTCTCTTGAAAAGAATTTCGTATTGCTGACGTTCGGATTGTGCGGTGTGACATTGGTGGCGAGAGGCCAGGTGTGGTCGATTGGAAAAGAAGAGAACAGAAACGTGCTGTTGTCGAGAGAGTGACTCACTCCTTCCAGAACTCCAGAACCGAATCCTGAGTATAACCCCATGCTTGAAAAGAATACATCTTGTATTGCATTCGAATTAATTAATTTGGTATTGAGATTTTTATACATGCAAAACATTCTGACAGAAGCAAAACTGTCAATCGTGATACAACCTTAAATGTACCGGTGCTCTTGCTCACAGAAACCACTATTTCAATTACTTTCAACTAAATAGATGTTCTGAAACAAAAGCCACCTTTAGAATTGCCAGCAACTACTGAAAAATGTTTATTGAAAACGCGAGAAAATCATATACCGCTAAATCTGAAGTGCCGGAACAGAGACAGAAAAAAACTATAGTGACATCTATATATCTGTCGAGGATGTTGCCCAACTTCTCAAAAACATTGATTCCAGTAAAGCCATTGGTCGTAACAACATTCCAACAATTGTATTTGCACTGGAACTTGCTCCTATTTTTACGAAGCTGTTCAACCGTTGCTTAAAAAGGAAACTGTTTTCCATCATCTTAAAGTACTTCGTCAGTCGGTTCAGTATTTAAAGGCACTAAAATCGGTACTTTGCATCTCATTGCAGATCAATTAGTCTTCTGTGCCTCCTGAGTGTTTGAATCAGTGATAAATCAAGAATTTGTCAACCACTTAAACAAAAGCAGTCTACTCAGTAACTAGCAATATGGATTCTGTCTTGCATGATCAACAGCTGATGTGCTGGCTGTAATATCGCACAGATTCAGTGATTTATAGACGGGGGGCTTCACTTCCAGTGTAATAACTTTAAATGCCATTTTTCTACTTTACAAACTTGCTAGCTATGAAATATCTGGAAGTGCCCTCTCAACCATCAAAACCTTTCCCTCTGTTAGGTTTATAAAAAGTAGTCGTTGATTGGTCTGAAGTTCATAGTATCATTACCGGTGTTGATCCATTCTGAACCCAACCCGCCTCTCAATATTCGTCAATGATATCCCAAATCACCTTCTAAGATCATTCATCAACATCTATGTAGATGACACGGTCATCGATAGCAGCATGTTATAGTGTATTAATAATCAAGATCTTTCTGTGAATATTTTTTCGCTTCCGATCTGGGGCACGTGCTGCAATGCGGAAACTGATTACTGGTGTCTTTTGCTGTATCTAAAAAAGCCACTTTATCACCGGAGAAATGTGTCTGTTGTGTCGTTCTTTTCATGGTATGTACTTGACTGAGCTCAAATATATGGTTTCCTTCGTAAAGCACTCATCTATGTCACTTTTTCCTTCTGTGTAATTAAATAAAACCGGACTACTCGTTTATATAATACAATACCGTGCGTCTGCTCCCAAGCTGATTACAAAATAGTCGTTTCCAAATCCAATGGAAAACAAATTTTGAGCAGTATTTTTAAATAATCAAATTCTGACCAATTTTAGCCATCGTTGCTGTGCTGTCTCATCGTTCATCTGAAAAACTTATTAACCTTTATCCTCGATTGGTCCCTTGGCTTTAATAAGTGATTACGCTTAAAAAAACGGCCTCATTTATCTTTACACTGTATTTGTGTCTTCAATATATGACTCTTTAATATTCATGACATTTATAAAAGACGTCTTTGAGGCAAATAAGGATTTTAGTAATCATTTAAGGGTGAAAATAATTGGTTTATGCAGGAAATAAAAACAAGTAATTTTAATTTTAACTGAAATGGCCAGGCAAAGGGAGCGGGAAAAAATAAACAATAACGTTAACGAAATTAAGCTGTAAATATAGAAATAAAATATTTGTTTATAAAGGGAATCGTAGAACGTAGAATTTCACAATAAACCTGATCATTTACTTCGACAAAAAGAAACATTTTTTTTAATTGTGCATGTATGTACGTGCGTGCGCATGTGTGTAGAAACGTCTTTTTACACCATATGGAGTCGAATCTGTTATCTCTTTCACACCCGCACAAATACGCACACAATCACTCTGTCTCGCCCCCTCTCTCTCTCTCTCTCTCTCTCTCTCTCTCTCTCTCTCTCTCTCTCCCCATTTTACTCTTTCTTTTCTTCTTCGTCTCTTTCATTCGCGCAATCGAACACATACATTTATCTACTCGACGTACACATCAACCAACGCGCACACACAATTACGGGATTCATATGTGTATGCGTATGTATGCGTTTGTGTACATGTGTGTGGCTTCGCACGCTTGTGTGTGTCTCTATATATATATGCGCCTCTGTCTATAAGCACGTGCATGTGTGTACATGCACCTGTTTGTGTCACTCTGTATATGCTTGTGTGTGTGCGTGCGTGTGCGTGTGTGTTCATACGATCTCACACGATAACAATCTTCGTTGTCATCGTTGTGAAACCACATTTGGCTTCCCGCGTTTTATTTGGTGTCGCCTTACAAATTCTCATGCGTAAAATTCAACACATAAATTTACGACGTTGAAAAGATGAACGCGTCTTTACATTCGTCCAGTAAAATCGCTTTTATTTCCGGAAGTCGGAAGCTTTCACTCGGCTGACAATGAAACAAAAAGCACAAATAAAAAAAATAAACAATGAAATACGGCAATACAAATAAAAAAATAAACAAAGAAATACGGCAATACAAATAAATAAAAAAGACTTCAAGGTACCAAAAGAGTGTAAGATTTATTCTATCTACCAAACGGTTTACGGAAAAGGCCGAATGGCCTTGCTTCTTATACTCGATTTATTCCCTATTATTCGAGACGAATAAAATCTGTAGCAGCTATAAACATTAAAATGTCTTTCTGCTTGTGGAGAGAAACCCCTGAAAAATGTTTTGCTCGCACGAGGACTTATTATACTCTATGGCGTATTAATTTCTACTGACCCATTGCAGGACTACTCACCAAATCTGTATGATTTGCAGACTAAAAGCTTCCCGACACAAAAGAAGAAAAATATCCTCTCTCTCTCCTGTCTCTTTCCACTGGACAACCAAGGTAATCGCCAGTGGAAGATGTATAGCATGAACAAAAACTTACTTTATTACTTCCACTTCATTATGACACTGTTTAAACTTTAAGTAATCTACACATAACAGTATTGATCACTTAAATAAAAACTATTCTTTGTTATTGTCAGTAATGTTCTTTTGTTATTGCAAAACAAGGATGTAGTCCAGTGGGAAGATTGCATAGAACATTCCTCAAGCATCTAACAGAAGAGTCACAAGACATATGAAAACCTATTTAGTGTAATATGCGATAGCGCGAGCTAGGGTAAGCGAGACAGGCCGTCACTACTGACGCACAAGCCTTGTTAACTGAAAAATTACGTCACGAAGAGTAGGCAAAGCAAGCAAGATCTGTCGATCAGTCAGACTGTCGATAACTAGTGACAGATTTTTTAAAATATGACAAAAAATCTTCTTTTTTTAAAATATATTGAAAGAGAGAAAAAATCACAAACACGATTTGTACGTAAATTTAACTTTATTCAATACTAGCAGGGCTCCCGGATATCGAGCATTTTTCATTGAGTAACCTATACCCCAACACAATAACAAAAGACAAATTAATTATTTCTTCCATGATATGTTGCGTTTAAACACACCTGCTCTATCTAGGATATTGAACACTTTGATAATTCAAGTCGTCCCACACTTCCCACAATAATTTGATGAAGAATGACGTCATAACCGGAAGTAACCCCCCTCTTACCCTCTACTCGAACAAAAAGAAGGATATGAAGGAGGATTGTCT
The DNA here is from genome assembly GCF_053919585.1 of Euprymna scolopes. NCBI lineage: Eukaryota > Metazoa > Mollusca > Cephalopoda > Sepiida > Sepiolidae > Euprymna > Euprymna scolopes. Next base: position 68,788,092 of record NC_136502.1, read on the forward strand.
AATTAAAACAGTTGCAAATTCTAGGCTAGACATGTTTCAATATTGCTTTTATTGCAGGACCAAATAGCACTAAAAAGCAACATGTGGTCAAAGGTAACCCAACTCAACAAAGTACTATGATTGCAGTATTTTTGAAAAGTCTGGCAATTGAATTCATTGTATTGACATTTGATTTTGCATTTTTTGCTAAAGCACAGCAAATACGTTGGAACGATGCCATGTATGTGCAAAGGACAGTTGTCAGTGAGTTCCACACCTGCATGTTGTTTCTCAGTATCACTGGAAAGCGATTTGAAGATTTGGGGCTATCTGACATTTTACTTGAAGCTGGGACAATGACACAAGGATCACTACCTGGAGTTATGAAAGGTAAACACTATAACCGAAGTGTCAGAGTTATGAAAAATAATGTCTGAAGCCTTAAGAAGGAAATTCCTATCTACTTTTACTGAAACGCAAAGCAAAGAAAAAATTCATTGAATTGTTTAAAGGTTTATATAATGCTTTTCTCAAAACAAAATTCCAAGATTTCTGCACATGAAGTGATTTTAAAAAGTTTGAAAGTAAATTGTCAACATTTATTCAAGAGAGATGCAGTCAATTTCCAACTTTTGCATTTTGGATAAGTTACTTGAATATGGCAGATTTTTTAAAAACTTTTATTCATTCTACACGAATAGAAAATTGTGCGCTTCACCTTAAATCAACAGCAGAAATGATCCTTGGTATTTTGCATATGACTATTTGAACAACGCTTGATATTTTCCTGTTAATATCTGTGAGATGCTTGCTGTACCTGATACACATCCTTCAATAGCAAAGCATCTTGATGCTGGAGATTTTGTAGTTCAGCAACAAACTTAGTACCCATTTAGTCAGACGGCAATGAACCAAACAACTGAACAAACCAGGAATTGAGATAGCAAAACCAGAAGTGGGTAGATTGGATTTTGAAATAATCCCAATGCTGTTCATCGTTGGATTTCCTTTCAATCAACGTGCTCAAATCTCTAAAAACTGTAATGAAATGGCTGGAAAAGGAGAAAGCTGCCATAATAAAAAAAAGACCTGAGTAATTATCGATATCGAAAAGATGAAGAAGATATTCAGAATGTGATGCAGACAATTGAGTCTATGCAAAATCCATTTTCATATTATGAAAAAGTATTAACATTTCATCAGATCAAGTAACAGCATCTGAAATTAAACATTACATTTTGACAGCACATGAACAAGGCTGTAATATTTCTACTGATTTTGTTCAACAACGACTAATTTTGAAAAATGTAGAGTTGAATGCACCAATAAAATCAATGAAGATAAAAACTTTTAGCCATCTTGAGAAAAGTATTCACAACAAAAGAGCAAGAAGGAAAGAGATTGCCTGAAAGCAGATAAAGACCTTCTCACTAGGCTTCTTATAGTAGCAAGAACCCGAAAAGTTGACTTGAGAGAAATTTTTCACATTGTCTTTCAGAGTTCCCAACCAGCCTAAGTAACATTGATGGTTCTTTGCAGTGTACCAATAAAGCTGCTTTATTTTATTATTTTCTTGTAAAGTTTCCTGACATGAAAATTTGTATTATTAAAAAAAAAAAAATGCAGCACTGATTTTCGATAGACTGGCAGTGATACACAGTTTGCAGACGACATTTCATCAAGGTTTGGTGAGCTGAGCATTTAGATATGTAATTAAGCTTGGTTCTTTTTATGTGTCATCAAGAGTCGACTTCATCTGTGATAAGTATAATCCATGGTGTATTAAAGACTCTGGAAGAAGACGCCATTTGATTAACCCCAGCCCTCTCTTACGTGCTCTCTGATGACAATAAAGGATCTTTAATTTTATTCATATTGATGCATTGGAAGAACTTGCCAGCAGAAGAATTTCATGGGAAAACTGTGATTGCTTCATTTAGCCAAGGATGTTTTATTTTGTGTCCTCGCAAATAAATTAATCACAGAAACTTTTCCAGAATTAATAACTGACCATGAAGAAACATCAACTGCTTTCTCTTCCATCATAATCAAGACTCCAGATACAGATGACTTCTTCTTTGCTCAACAAAATGATTTAAACTCTGATTTATATATGGCAACTAATAATCGTCGATCATCTTGTTAGATCTCTATTAAATCAGTTGCAAAGAAATGCGGACCTGTTATTTCAAGTGCTTTATTTTCTTTGCATGCATTGACTGGCTGTAACACTGTTAGTAGTTTTAAGGGAAACGGAAAAATAAAACCATTTGCATTGATGAAAGAAACAGGAATTTCTCCAAACTTTCACACTGTTTGGCTGCAACTGACACTTGAATGACTATTTGTTCCAGCAAGTAGGAAAATTTGTGTGTTCTCTGTTTGAACAAAGAAATGTTTCTTCTGTAAATACTGCCCGTGTAAATATTTTTCACATAACTGGAAAATTTGATAATACTTGTCAAAATAGTTTACGATTACATGCAGAAAATGCAAATTATCAGACTGCTATTTGGCGACAATGTCTTTGCATTAATATGGATGATTTTTCTCCAACAAACCATGGCTGGAAACATGAAGATAAAGCACTAGTTGTTCATTGGAGCAGCCTTCCAAAAACCCCATCAACATAAATCAACTTAGCAAAGTGTAACTCTAAGAAGAACAGCTGTGACTCCAGGCGTTGTTCTTGTGTTCGTCAAACACTACCTTGTACCGACCTTTACCAACGTGTAGATTGTTTTAATGTAGTTTAAAAACTTATGAAAGGCAGCAGTTGAATGAGATAAAATAAAACATATTCTTTTATATATATATATATAAATCTATATATATATATAAAAACCAAACGTCTGGTTTGTTCCAAATTGATAAACTAGAAATTTACACGCCCGATTGCCGTGAAATTTTATAAGAGTGATTGTTTATCATCTAACTGTATTTTTTAATATTAAAACGTAAAAAATACTAACATATTAAAAAATAAGAATACTTTCCGATTTTTGCCGAGCCGATTACCATTATTTTTTTACACGGTGGTCACCACTTATCAAGGCCCGGAAGCCACTCAGGTATAAGGGTTATTGCAAGTACAGTACGTTAGTGTGGAGATTTAATGAAGTGTTTACTTAAGGAGGCGGTTCATCAGGAATTTGTTTATGTTGGACTTGAAGACATCCAGGTTGTAGTCAGGTGGGAAGCAGGCAGACGGAACAGAGTTCCACAGGCGTGCAGTTCTAAGAAAGAAGCTTTGTTCATGGAATCTACGTTTTGATTTAGGCACAGATAAAGAGCGAGGAAAATTTTTGACAGTGGATTCAGCTAGACGGGTGTTTTTCGTAAAAGATTGGCGAGGGGGGACCAGAGATTGGAGTTCAGACGAGCACCTGCCATGGAAATAATGATAAAACAGAGATAGGCTCGCAACGTCTCTTCTGTGGGAGAGAGGTTGCAGGGAAGAGAAAAGGGCATCCCCCACTAAGCCACGAAGTCTATTTTGTACTCTGCAATGGCAGGATAGGCTGTTTTTAGCAGCTCCTGCCAAGATATGGCAGCAGTATTCCATCCTTGGACGTACTTGGCTTTTATATAGATAAATATAGATATATATATATATAACTACTTCATTTACTCACATAAATTTAATATAGATTTATAAGTATAGATTTATGCGTAAACTTTAAGTATTTACTTCAAAAGTGCTCAATACGTAGGTAGAGCTAGTTAGTAATTTATAAAATATATATGGCGATTAAGCTACACTGAATATTCTGCGTTTCATCTACTATAGGATTCGTCAGGCTTATGCGCGAATTCTGTGGTTGCTTCTTGTTTTTATATATGTGGGGGATTTCTAGTTAGCCAATCAGCTTTCTAGTATCCACCACGCCCCTTCCTATCAGCCAGTGGGCATGCATTTTATCGAACAAAGGATCTGTTTTAGAACTAGGTTAGTGGTTTAGGGTAGATCTTTTCCTTCCTTTTTTATATATATATATATATAAATATACCTATGTGTACACACATACATGCACATATATATACATATATATATACATATATGTATGATCGTTTATGTATATTCATGTTTATTTAATTTATTTATTTGTTTGTTTTCTATTGTTATTTTTAGTTTTAAAGCTATTTTGTATCGCTATCCTAGAGTAAGTTTTATTTTGTGAACACAGTTGTTTGCTATTTCTCGTCTACAGTTTAATAGATTTTGAGGTTCTTTAAAGTACAGGATAGCAAATTTTTCATGGTGGCATAATTTACATGGGTCGTCTAAATGTCTGCACGTGGTAGCTTGTCTTATTATTTTCCATTCGACTACCGGCGAATGTCCGCTTTCTTTGAGTTCCCAGTATTTATTCACTAGTGTTGTTTTTATACGGTGTTTTTTTATTTTTGAATGTACTTTTGTGGTCTTTTTCTTTATTATTTTTATTGTGGTACTCAAGCGTTGTGCTTTAAACAACTTATTTTAAACAAAAAAAGTTAATTTTTACTTTTGGTCCACCTCCACAATTTTTAACATGGGTAGGTACCGGTTGTTTATTCTGAAAGCCGTTCTTAACATGGGCAGGACGGGAGTACTTATTCCAAAAGCCGTTTTTTACATGGAGAGGTTAGGGGTGTTAATTCTGAAAGCCATTCTTAACATGGGAAGATTGAGGGTGTTTATTCTCAATGCCGTTCTTACCATGGGGAGATTGTCGGTTTTTATTCCAAAAGCCGTTCTTATTATTGGGAGGTTGGGGGTGTTTATTCACGGTCAGATATATTCGGTGGGTTCTTACACTGTTTTGTATAGTTTTTTAGTTTTTTACTTATTTTCCCAAACTTAACATATTCAACAGAGTCCACGACCATTTGTCTGTTTCAAATACATCGATAAACACTGTGTGCTTTTCCGTTAAATAAAAACACTAACAGATTATCCAGTTATGTAGAAACGTAACTTACCTTACCTTTGCTTTCATTTATTTGTTTTTGGACAAGTTTTTGAATCTGTGTATAGTACCCCCCCACTACCACCACCAAAATATTAATTGAAAAGTAACATTTTTTATTACAAAAACCACAAAAAAACACACTCGATTAACCGTTGCAACATTTTAGAAACGTTCGGCTTAATCCAATGACTGCTGGTCGAGCCCAGGCCATGATTGATGGAAACTCCTAAGGATCCAGGTCAGATTCTGCAAGAGTGTCGTTTTTTTTTTTTCATTTTCGTATTTTTTTAAAACATGTTCGGAATTGATTGCTGTACTAAGAATATAAAAAACATGCATTTTCTCTATTTTTAGATTTTTCCATAAACCAAATTGAGCCACAGCAACGCGTGGCAGGGTATAGCTAGTATATATAAAAATATATATATAAATGTGTGTGTATATATATATATATATATATATATATATATATATATATATATATAGAGAGAGAGAGAGAGAGAGAGGGTGTCTCAGAAGTTGCACACCATATACTGATCTTCGTGGAGTGGCTACTCCGCTCATCATTTTTGTCTTCGGGAATATCTCAAATGTGTACTAGAATTGTCCATCTGTTGAGCTAATGAACAAGAAAATAGATACTATGTTTATTTTTATAAAAACCTAGATGATGTGCGACTTTTGGGACACCCTGTATATATATATATATAAATTACTATATACATATATATATATATATATATATATATATATATATATATATATATATATATATATATATATATAGTCAAAGTTAGTCTAAGCATTAAGGTTTGTATATCAGTCAATGTGCATGTGTGACAAAATTACATCAAAAATGTAAATGGCCATCTAAAATAGAGAAAAGTCATTCAATCATCAGAAATATTTGAAAGCAGCTTTTCCATCTATGATTTTTGAAAGGCACAACATTTGAAAGCATAAATGCTTTTCATGTTTTTTATCAAATGAATGTAAATTCCCGTTTTTTATTAGTATATTTACAATTTTAAAAACTGATACGACAATAGAAAGTAACGTTTTCGTTGATATGGTTTTCAACGAGTTATTTTATTTCCTGAAAATTTCTAATTTAATAAAAAAAAACACATCATCTAAAAGAATAGACATATGAACTTCTTGTTGATAAACTTAAATGTGTTAAACAATTTATTTAAATTTCACTAAAGTCACAAAATGAACGATGAAAATTGATTTTTTCCGTAAATGACACACCTTGTATTATCTCCCCTTTTCTGAAGCAGTGCGCATATTTAGCCTGGAGATCCCTTCAGATTTGAAATTAGCACGAAAAGTACTCCTAGAAACTTTTTTTCTCATAATTTGAACTAATTGAAATTTTCTCATATTCATAAAATGTCCACCAACTCAAAAACTAAGCCCTTTTTTAGCCTCTGGCCCATAGCCTAACAGCCATGGCTTCGCCCACCTTATCCAGAATAGGGTATATGCGTTCAGAGATGACTGTTAAAATATTTACAGTAGAACGGCATCGCTTGAATCCATACTGTTTGTCAGAGAAGATTTGCTTTAGCGAGGTGGTGCTTGATTAATTAATCATAGATTTTAGCGGAGAGGAAAAGGAGGCGATAATTGAGAGGGTCATTCTTTTCACCAGAATTCTTGTACACTGATACCACAGTAGCCATCTTCCAGCTATTATGGAAGCAAGATTTAGTAAGACACTTATTGTAGAGCTTGTAAAGTATGGGGGATAGCTCAGCTGAGCATTTCTTAATTAGTATAGAAAGAATGAGATCAGCCCACATGCCTTGGGATTGTCTAAGTTTTTTATGATATCGCGAACATGAGAAGGGGTGATTTTTACATCATTTAGTGTGACTACAGTCCGCATAGGGAATTTGGGAGGGAGTTGTTTGTTGGCTCTAAGGTGGAGCTGGAGACGAATCGCCGGGCAAGTAGCTCCGGCTTCTCGGTTGTCGTGCATGCGACTTTCTGGTTGTTGGACAGTGATGGAATTACTGATGGTCCTTTATTCACTAAACTTTATAGATTTTCCAGAAATCACGAGTTCCTATCTTTTGACGATTCTATGCGTTCCCTGATTATTTCAGCATGTTTTCTTTTGGCTGTCGCTATTTCTCTCTTACAATGATTTTTAGCATCTATGAATTTTTGCCTATTTGTGTTTGTCTTATGACGTACGAAGATGTTGTCTTTGTGCAAATGGCAGCTGCACAATCTGTAGTGAACTATGGAGACGAGTAAAGTTTGCTATAATACTTCCACGTGGGAATATGTGCTTCAATGCCCGCTTTGTACCATTTAGTTGTCTCATTGGCACACTGTTCAGAAGAAAGAGAGAAGACATTAGTCCATAGGGCATCTCTGATATGTTCTCTAATGACCTGCCAGTCAGCCCTTTTGTTGTTTTGAACAATCACTCCTTACTTTAATGTTGGTATTTAAGTGTAATGTCAACTGATACCACTAGATGGTTTGCGTTTCCAAGTGGGCTGTGGACATTAGTCACATAATCCTCCAGTATTGTGGTGATCTAGAAGCTTGCTGTCTCTCGGTGATGATGGTCAGGTAGATCTGTGACGCTAGCGCGATTAGATAATGATGATGACGACGACGACGACGACGACGACGACGACGACGACGACGACGACGACGACGACACTTCCGTACTGGCTGATTCTGTTCACGTATTTATTGTTATTTCCATAAAGGGTTTTACGGAAAGTCTTATCTGGCATAATCCTTACATTAGTATGATTGCCTTAGTGTGGCTGAATAAAATATTACTGCTTTGCAATCTACTTTTATTGTTTGAAAGACCACGACTCCATTGTTATCACCTGCAATTTTTGATATCGCGAATTTATTTTACGTAAATAATCGCAGATGCTCGTTAGGGATAACTTACTAGAATATATGTTTACTGCTTTAAAAACACTTTTATATCGGATCCTCGTTTTGTTATTATTGATTTTCGTACAATCATTAATTCCTGTAAATACGACAAAAAATCAAGTTGACTTATTGGTTCAGAAAACTTGTTTCGCGTCATATGTTTCGATTTCAAAAGACAACATTCACATTTAATCCAATTTTTCTTTTCTGTTTTGCTATATCACAACTTTTTAGTGCGGCTAGACTAGCACTCATCCCGAACCAGTGATCGAACCCACAGTCATCTCGTTGATAGTGGGTACAAATAAATACACGTTGCTCTTTTATAGAGTGGAAGATTATCATATAGGGAAACGAACTGAGAGATACTGATGTTAATGATTTGAAGAGCTATAGCACATATTAAAAGAGATTGCATATTTGAAATAGTCAAGTATTTAGTATCTTACAGATATTTACCTACGTCCCCATGAAATCAAAGTCAGACACAATGTCGGGTTTTATTTGGGAGAAATCTACCTCTCCTCTTCAAGAAGGGTTACACTGGATAGAACAAAAACAAAGTGCCTCAAAGGAGAAGGGCAACCGAGGACAGAACATATACCTGACACTTTGAACTATTCATTAACCATAGAATATAATAGAATATGAAAAAATATGTACAAATCTATCAAAAGTGTGCTGAAATGTGGGTCATAGGTTATGTCGAGTCTAATATAAGAAAATTAACTATCATACACTTGTTGTATTTTCTTATTAAAAGAGATTCTTAGAGAGTCTTATAGAGAGTTATTAAGTGAGAGAGAGAGAGATGTTCGTGTTATGACGAGATTCATATATATATAAAATGTTCATACTTAGAAGTGTAATAGAAGCTCTTTGAGTGATGAAACAGTGTTCAGACAGTCTTAGTGTTCACATTGTAGATATGAGATGTCGAGATGTGTATGTAAAGACATTTTAAAACACATGATATACAATACATATAATAACAATTTTCACTTTACCTTTTGGTAGAATTACAACACAAAGACGACGTTTATAAAAACACATGATGGGTTTATTTCTTCTCCCGACCGGTCCTGGTTTTCATAGTCAAGAATTCAAGTTTCACATTCTAAGTTTCAAAGGTTACCGTCTCGCTTCTAGACGTTCGAATCCCATGTCTAGACTGTCGTCTGTCGTCCTCAGACTCTCTCTCCGACTCTCCCTCAGTTTCTCCCTGCTAAACTCTAAAGTTTCTAACTATATCGAGAACTTCCCATTTTCCATGACGTCATACACATGTTAAAACATGTGTCTTCTTTCACGTGTTCTGGAAATGTGTGTCCAACACTTTTTCCTTTGTTTACAAAAAGAATTTTAACATATATTCCCAGTAACCTATATTTCCAATATGTTAAAAACATGTTTATTAAATTATCTTATAGTTGCATTCTTCAATTGAATTTTCATAACAGAATTGACAATACACATTCTTTTCTTCAAACTATTTTATCTCTAAGCTAAACAATGGTTTGTTTTTTACATTCCATTTGCTAATTCTCTCTCGTAATCTATTTCTAAACCTAAATTACGAGGTTCGAATTTCGTCTATTCTATTTCATTTTCATTTTAACTAAATCTCTCTATTTTTATGGTTACATGAAAAGGGGACAGCCCTTATAATGTAACACACTTGGTAAGAAACATTGCATTCATCCCAATAGCACATTTATTACACTTTAATCCCACCCGAAAGTGAAGAACATGTCATAAGGTAGGCAGGGGTCATTCAACCGACGAAATATTTTGTGGATAAGCGTTTTTCTTTCCATTTCGAGTAATCTCTTCAACGACGGAGACAGGGCTCCAAGATGGCTGCACGATCCATGTATGTGTGGGATCCAGCTAAAAAGACATCGGACGCCCTAGAAAGAAGATCGAACCTTCATGCACATTGTGAACCGTGGAAATTTTTAAAACACAATTTACTTTTCGAAGAATTTTGTATATTTTTTTTTCGCACAATTCATTCATCAGGAAGATAAATTTCATAATAATAATTTTCCCCGTGTTCATTCAGAATTTCGTCGTTGTCATTTGTTACTTTAAAAAGGAAAATCATTTTTCTGCGAAATAAAATATAAAATAAAATAAAATGTTCAAACCATTCTTTTAATTGTTTTTTGCTTGTTTTCTTTTACTAAGAGAAAGAACAGACCGAAATACTTAATGTAGTGCTACAGAAGAAGAAGAAGAAGAAGAAGAAGAAGAAGAAGAAGAAGAAGAAGAAGAAGAAGAAGAAGAAAGAACGAAAGAAACAAAGAAACAAAGAAAACTGTCGAATGTTCCATATAAAATGAACTTTTGTCATAACCTCTCCAAATGTTAAAAATGTTCAACAGGCAACGGGGTATATTAACACGGCTATCGTTTTTTTTACTAAGGAGTCATCACCTATCAAGGCTCAAAGGCCACTCGAGGATAATGGTTAAATGAGTGTCAGGTGGACGGTTAATCGACACCGTGATGATTGGTAATGATAGTGGTGAGAAGGCAGAATTTGATTATTTAAGAGTTATTCAACAAAAATTTGTTTATATTGAACTTGAAAACAATTATGCTGCAGTCAGCAGGGAGAAGGCCTATAATATTGTGTTCCGCATCGGACAATCATAAGAAAAACAACTTTGCTCGTGGAAATTTCGTTTAGTGTTAGGGAGAGAGGGAGAACTGGAAACTATTGACAGTGGTTGTCTATAGACGAGTTTTTGTGGTGAATATTTTGAAGGTCGGTCAAAGATTGAAGCTCAGTCGAGCAACTGCCATGAAAATAACGATAGAGTAGAGAAAGACTAGTAATGTCTCCTCTATGAAAAAAGTAGTAGTGAGAGAAGAGGGTATCGCTCATTAAATTTCACAATACGTTTTACAAAATAAAGATTCAATTCAAGAATTGCAAAACTATTTTTGTATTATTTAATTTCAATGAATTATTTCATCAAATATCTTCAGCTTAATTTGTAATTCACTAATGCCTGTATATTCAGGCGCTGAATAATAGAGACTGTTGGACCTGTTTTACTTTCCTATATGCTATTGAGGGTCATGTTTTTATTTCATAAAATATTGTTCATGGCAGAAGGCGGATTTCCTGCCTCTTTCCCGACCTCTATAGACAGCAGAGTCATAATAAGTTACGTCAGAGTAAGAAGAGAGAAGAAGCTAACTCCTGCTTCTTCTTTTGTTAGCCTTTTCTCCCTTGAATCCCAGCATGTGCGAAATGCGTTCTGTCTTTCTTCTTATTATACAGGAAAGTATTTTAGGCCTACACGCTGCATTTTTAGGGTTTCTGCCAGTGAGCGATCACTGACAATAGCCTGTGAGTGAAATAATGATAATAATAATAATAATAATAATGAGTGAAATAATAATAATAATAATAATAATAATAATAATAATAATAATAATAATAATAATAATAATAATAATAATAATAATAAATGCAAAAATAACCAGACGGGCGACTGGGGAATTTGTTACTTGGCTGAAAAGGGGAACTCTTTTATTATTCTTTTTTGGTAAAGACAGGCAGAATGTTTGCGTATGTGTATACATATATACATGCGCGTATGTTTCTACCTGAAAGGACTGCTTTAAATACTACTGCAGCGGCGGGGAAAATTGCCGACCTCCTCTTTTCCCATACATTTCCAGTGACTAAGCAGTATGGTGTAAGGTAGACCTATCTTCAAACGTCCTCTTTCAGAGCATGACTTTCGACTTTTACTAAGTAGAATACTTAGTTTTTTATGGGGTTTTTTTCATATCCCATATGTATGTGTGATAGTGTACGATACCTCCTGTATACATGGGAGCCAAACACTATCCCTGCATAAGAACCATAGGTAAAACAAGTCTGGGCTCGGTGTTGCCACAAATACCAAAATATGAAAAATGTCAAGTACAAATAATTCAAACCATGGGACCCAGAAGAAAGATCTGGGTGTCATGACCGGCAGGTGCTCCTTCGTAAGCCAGCATTATTCTGAGAAAGTGCCAAGCCAGATACAAGTTCTCCAATACAGAGGAAAAAATGAACCATCTGATGTACATGGACGATCTGAAACTTTTTGCAAGGACCGAAAAGGAGCTAGAAACACTAATTAACACTACCAGGATCTTCAGCCAAGATATCCAAATGGAACTTGGAATGGAAAAGTACGCACAACTAGTTATAAGAAAGGGAAAACTGGAAACGAAAGAAGGCATGGAACTACCCAACCAACCAGAAATGAGGGCACTAAGGGAACAAGACGACTATAAATACTTGGGAATTCTGGAAGCGGACACCATCAGAGCAACTTTCTAGTTTCAGAAACTCAAATAACATGGACGCTGAACAGGTAAGTATAACCTCTAATTTCAGGGAACAAAATGATACCGAACAAACACAGCACAGCCATGATAACCATCAAAATGAAAAAAGCCGAAGAAAGAAATGGACAACAAAAGAGAATAGACTCGTAGTGGAATGTTATTATAGAAGTTATGCTAAATGTAGATATGGAGGTTATCGGAAACGAATGAAAGAACTATGGGACCTACCCAGTGACTACCATACAACAGAACAAAGAATTGCGGACCAAGCAAGACTGATACTCAAGAATGGTTGGCTCTCTAAACTAGAACTAACAGAAATTCAGCTAAAAATAAATGATGAAACTGAATAAGAAGCATCCCCTAACGCACGTAGAGAAACCCCACAAGTTGAAGCCTCACAAGTAAAAACACCAAAGGCCGAGGCCCAAAAAGAACGAATCTACAAACGTGAAAACCGAGAATAATGAAACAGAACTAACAGAGAATGAAGCAAATGAAATAAATAAAATAATACAGCTGATGAACGAGGAAAAAACAAAGCTCCCATCAAGGGACCAAGAGCAGAATAAATTAAAAACAGAAACAGAGAAGGTTAACAAGCTCCTCCCACATTTCTCAACAAATACAATCACAGACTTAACCTAATTTACGCAGGCGCCAAAATGGTAAGTATGAATTTCAAATCAGAAAAACAACCGGGGACAAGCGGACCGACAAAACTTGGATGGGAAATAAGACTATAAACCCAAATACACAAACATAAAAAAGAAATCAAAATGATCAACAGGAAGAAAGCAATGTGGAGAAAACGGAAAATTGGAAATGTGACTGACAGGAAGAAGCTAAACAAGAAACATGAAGAACTAGACCAAAAAATAAAAGCAAAAGAAGCGAGATTGAGACGATATAGACATAAATCTGAACAATGCAAACAAAACAGAACATTTGAAACAAATGAAAGTCAATTCTACCAAAATGTGAACGGAGGAAAAACAAAAACGGAACAACCAAATCCGACAGAAAAAGATTCTACTGGAGTAAAATATGGGAAGAGCGACGAGATCATAATAGAAATGTGGAATGGCTGAAAGACATGAAACAAGAGTTACAACAAATAGAAGAAGGAACAGTTAATGAAATCAATAATGAACACTAAAGAAAACCATAGGAAAAATGGCAAACTGGAGAGCACGACGGGATACATGCATACTGGTTCAAAAAATTCACAACCTTACACGAAAGATTAGCCCAAAACCTGAGAAGTTGTATACAGGAAGCAAGCGTACCAGACTGGATGACAAAAGGTAGAACCACACTGTTACAGAAGGGCACGGAGAAAGGAGCCGTCCCTAGCAACTATAGGCCAATCACGTGCTTACCAAGTATGTGGAAGATACTGACAGCACAACTTAGGGAACAAATCTACCACTCCCTGAATCACCGTGGACTCATCCCCGAGGAGTAGAAAGGGTGCCAAAAAAGAAAAAGAGGAACACATGACCTGTTATATATAGATCAAAATATCCTAAAGAAGGTAAAAAGGAGGAGAAAGAATTTAGCCATGGCATGGATCGACTACAACAAAGCGTACGACAGGATCCCCCAAGCATGGATAATAGAATGCCTAAAAATGTATAAAATACCAAGCGGGATCACCAACGTAATAAAAAATGCAATGAAAACATGGAGACTGGAATTGACGGCTGATGGACGACACATAGAAATTAACATACAAAGAGGCATCTACCAAGGAGACTCACTATCGCCACTTCTGTTCATCATAGCCATGATGCGCTTGAAGAGTATTCTGAGAAAGTGCCAAGCCGGATGCAAGT